>NW_006776799.1:258912-280902 GCF_000442215.2 Lipotes vexillifer
GCAGATGGCTACTTAGTTCCTTGATCTTTTTCATAATGGGAAAGAACAGTATTTAAAAGGTTTAAAAAAAAAATCACAATGTAAGTCTTGAATTACCTAGTTTTGAGTTTCATCAGGGCTCTCTAGGAAGTGTGTGATGAACAGTCCACTGGGGCTTGGGAGCAAAACATTACAGTATCTATCTTTATTTATTTGTAAATCTTATCCCTTTATAATTTCCACTTTATGTTTTGTAAGTATGTGCAATGAACTAATACCTATACAGTAGTATATCTGTATTTATTTATAAACAATTATACTGCATACAAAAATTCTTTTTCGTGATCATGATTAGAAATTTTAGAGCCCACTGAAGTGGATTACAAATTCTGTTAGAACATATGTCCCAGTGTTCAGAAGTCTCCACTGAAGTTTTTTGGAGACTTTGTAATTTTTACTTTAAGTTTTTACCGGGAATACAGGCCTTCGTTTCTTCCCTTTTTCCTCAATCAGGCAACCTGTAGTCCAGGAATAGGTTTTTGGATAGATAAATTTTTAAGGGAAAAATAGTCCTTTCTCCCCAACAAGAAACATAGTCCCTTCTCCCCAGCAAGAAAAATTTAAACTGATTTTATTTCTCTATGGTCTAACACTAGGAAAAGGTAAGGAAAAAAATGGAAGTAGGTATGGTTAATACATTCACTTACCTTCCTGCTCTAGTTATGGTAAATCTGTTCATAACAAGAGTCTTGTTACTCAGAAGGCACATTTTGAGTGATGTTTGGAATGTGCAGGCTTTTTTGTGTTTTACTCTTTATACATTTCTTTTCTCAAATTTAATCTGTAACTTCCAAATCCCTAGTCTTCCAGGATTTTGAAGTTCAAAGTCCTTTTTGTACATGTTGAAAGTTTCTGTGGCTTTAAAAATACTGCTGTGTTTAAAGGAAAAACCAAAGTTACAGGACCCAGTGAATAGGATTGTTTCTTGAAACTTTAAGGCATCCATTTTATGGATGGCAAAGCCCACAGTTTGGCATCTGTTGATCACTTGGATTTTTTTCACGCATTGAACCTCAGAGATTACAAATTAAACAGAGTTGCAGATATTGAAGTAAAGCATTGTCTGTGCCAAGTTGAAATATCTTAATATTTGGTATCACTATGCAGAACTTATAGGGAAAAAAAGAGACAAGTGTCTTCCAGTTATCAAGCTTCAAATTAGAAATTGGGCAGGGGCCTGGATGCAGCTGACTGTGTGGAAGTTAAAGGTATCATTCATTAGCCTTTCCTCCCTGCCAGCTCCCTCCACTCCTTAGGACACACCCTGCTGGATTGGCTTTCCAGTTCCAGAAACCCCAAGTCTGTGCCAGAGGGAGAGAAAACTTCAGGGATAACCTTAGAGGGTAGAGGGAGAGGCATCTATGTCCTAATAATAAGATTCCAGCATTTTATTATGCACTTTGAATTATAGAGTGTTAGTGCTAGAAAAACATTATGGCTCTTAGAGATCATTCAACCCACTCACTTTTAAGGATTAAAAAACGTGAATCCTTAGGAGGCTAACCAGCCTTTTATTTAAGACCCCAGAGATAATGATAGAGCAGTTATTAAAACACTAAAACACATATCTTCTTGATGCCCAGTCCACTATTCTGTCAATAAATTGTTCACTTCTGAGCTGTGTACTCTGCTCAGGCCAAGGATACAAAATTCACAGGCTGAATTCTGGCTCTAGCTAGCTGTTGTTCAAACATATCCTCTTGACTGTGGAAGGAAATGCATCAGAGAAGTCATTATTCACTTCTGGAGGTTACACATCTTTTTGGAAACCTAATGAAGAAGCCTCTCTAAGAACAGATACAATTTGGGGAAACATGAGTCGTATCCACAAATTTCTCTGTGGCCACAGAGCCCAGCTTATGGACACTTACATCATCACCTCTGAGAATTCACTTAAAATGGCCACACAATGAATGTCAGCAATGATTGACAGCAAATGTTACCTGAGAGAATGGTACTTGTAAAGATTTGTAAAGATTTTATTTTAACTGTATCACCTAGGCCTCCACCCTGACGTGCCAAGAATCTTTGAGGTGTGGGAGTAAAACACTAAATTTTTTATTTTTAAAAAATTTTAGTTGTGGTATAATAGACATGAACATTATGTTAATTTTAGACATATAACATAGTGATTTGATATGTGTATATATTGCAAAATGATATTTTTTGGCTAGTTTAGAATCTCATCTTTTAATAATTTCTAGTTTATATTTTATGATTATACATGATGTATTAACACAGTAGTAACTGCACTTAGTTATAAGTAAATAATTATGTACATTTTGGGATACATATGCAAACATTTTTTAGTGATCAACATTAAAACAGTTTGAAGATTACTAATCTAGATGACAAAATCAATGGGAACATTTGCCTAGTTTTAAGAGGACTCCACTGGAATTTTCTGGAACTTCTATAATTTTTACTTCTAATTTCTTACTAGTAATGCAGGCCTTCATTAAGACAGTAATCCTTTTTTTTTTTTCGTTTATTCCCCTCCCTTTTTTTAAAATCAGTCTTACAAACTGTCTCTTTTGAATGGAGTTTTTGAAGAAACTATTCAATCCTTCCTCCATTCAGAAAAAGTTTAAACTACCTACATAAACACAAGCCTCAGAAAAGTCCACTAAGCCTCCGATAAGTCTTTTCTTATGATCAGTTCTGAGCCGAAACATGGGGTGGGGATGGGGGTGACTTTTGGACAACATTAGCTTCTCCGGAGTCAGACTTTCTCCAATGCTTCTATCATTTTATGAAATTGCAGAACCTGCCACATACCCAATAAGTGAGACTTTTCACAGGTCACACCCCAAAACATTTGGGGAGTACCTACTATTGCATCTGTTCATTAGCATGCAAAATTGAAAGTGGAGTATGTTTCAGTTCCTAAAATATGGTGGACACGTCATAATTGCATTTCAGCAGAGGAAGGAAATCATGAGGCATAGTGGATAGAAAATGTTGGAGGTAATTTTTTTTCTTTTAGCAGCTTTATAGGAGTATAATTGCTTTACAATGGTGTGTTAGTTTCTGCTGTATAACAAAGTGAATCAGCTATACATATACATATATCCCCATATCTCCTCCCTCTTGTGTCTCCCTCCCACCCTCCCTATCCCACCCCTCTAGGTGGACACAAAGCACCAAGCTGATCTCCCTGTGCTATGCGGCTGCTTCCCACTAGCTATCTATTTTACATTTGGTGTGTATATATGTCCATGCCACTCTCTCACTTGGTCCCAGTTTACCCTTCCCCCTCCCCGTGTCCTCAAGTCCATTTGGAGGTAATTTTTTTAATACAGTGACTTTCAAACTTCTTTGACCCTGACCATAGTAAGAAATATATTTTACATAGACTGTATCATTCATATATATTATATAGGCTCTGTGCTGTACTCTAATATTTTTATTCTATTCTATTTCATTTAAAAACTTCTGGTTGTACCCAATTATATTAATTTCACTGAAGGGTGGTGACAAAGTTTGAACAATCCTGACCTGATTCATTCTTTCTTTCCTTTCTTTTTCTCCTTAAGGTGTCTAAATGTTCTGAAGAAATAAAGAACTATATTGAAGAACGTTCTGGAGAAGATCCTCTGGTGAAAGGAATTCCAGAAGACAAGAATCCCTTTAAAGAAAAAGGCAGCTGCATTATTTCATAAATAACTCTGGGGAGAAACTTCCTCCTCAGTGAAAGAAGTGGTTTGTTGTAGTTTTCTGAAATAAAACCCACGTGCCTTTTAAAGAAGGAACAACAGAATTTAAAGGAGACTTTCTTAAGTGCTCACAGAGATATGATTTTGTCTGAAAGCTATGTGCTTCTCATCTTGCGCACTACACACCCCTTTTACGAGGACAGAGAGTATCAGATGTACGATTATGGGAATAAGGACATCACTTGTGCATGACTCACCTCTTTCAGTATATTGCTTGATGCCTCAAATAAAGTTTTATCTCTGGAAAATGAGTGTTGGTGATTTAAGAAGGCTGTTGTTTTGGGGGTTTTTTTGGGTTTTTTTTTTTTTTTTTGCATTACCTTTTATACTTCTCCCATAACCTTTTGGGTGTTTGGGACCCGTATCTCAAGATTAGGTGGTTTGATAAATCAGGTCTCAGATCCAGTTCTCTCTGCTTCAAATCTCAGGAGGTTTACAGCACTGAGTTCTGACTCCTGGAATGTTTTCATCTAACATTAACTATTAGGGAACTGAGTGAGTAGAATTCCTAAAGTTGATGGAGTCAGATTATTTGAGTCAGGAACCAGGCCAAGCCACGTCTACACTAGCACTGCCCGGTTTATCGTCATACAGATTTTGTTCAGAGTGTTGCTACCATAGTGGCCTGGAGAAAGGGAGTGGGCTGGGAATCAGGAGGACCCCCTGGGGGCCAGCTCTGGTCTGTCCTCCTGCAGGGAGCCGCATCTCCAATGTGATCGCCAAGTTTTGGCGTGGCGACCCTCCAGTTCTGTGGCATTGGGCCTTGGCACAGATGCTTAGCTCTCCGCCTATGCCTACCAGCCTCTTCCAGCAGGCCCGGGCCAAGCTCGCCTCCTTTCTTTCTCCAAAGGGACAAATTAACCTTTTGCCACTTTCTAAAATTAGCTTGCCTTGTTTCTCATTGCTTCCTTGGAATTCTTCATGTATTCTGGCCACTCATCCTTTGCTGGTGAAAGGTGTTGTGAATACTTTCTTCCGATTCACAGCTTAACTTTTCACCATGGGATCCTAGCTACAGAAGTTTTAGCCTGAGGATGCAACACGCCAAAGTATACGGCCTGGCCCAAAGATATCTCGGAAAAGCTGTGGACCAAGATTGTAAGGGTTCTGCAGGGTATGTAGGTGTGGAATGTATGGTCAGGCCACTCAAGATGGCTGTTCCCTTGCTCTGTGTACATCCGCTGCCAGACCAGGGCCTGCTTCACCTACACCCTATGCAGGGTACTGACTGACCTTCCTATGTCCTTGCCCCAGGCCCCAGCTGGTGATTGTTATCAGCAAAGGGGTTGTGAGGGGCAGGCCCCTCTACTGGTTTCCCTGGTAACTAATGAGCCGGCCTGACGTCAATTCCCCTATAACTGTTAACCTCTCCCAACACACCCTTCACCGGCCCCTCCCTGCACGCCCTTCCCCAGAGCGAAGTCTGTTGTCGCATCCTGCCTGCAGTCCGCAGTATCCGGTGAGGTGTCACTCCAGGACCTTGCTTCAGACATGTAAGCTCCCCCGTTCTTTAAACCATTGATGTCTCTGTTGCTGGAAAAAAACAAACAAAAAAACCAACAACAAATTATATGGCCTGCTCAAGCCTTTCATGAAGGCACCGGCAGCACGACCTCAAAGAAAAGGACGTTTCTTCCTTTCTTTGAGCATTTTTCCCCTCTCCCTCTGTTTTTTTGGATGCAAATTGCTCCAGGTTAAAGTGAAAAGAAAGACAAGCAGAACCCTGACAGGTTAGCTCCAGCTGTAATGGGTTTAGTTACTAACTTGCCCTGCAATTTTCAGTGTGGCATGGAAACCCAGGTTTCTCCTCAAGGATGCCTTTTCTCCTGCTTATATGCATAGGTGTACCTTATTAAACCAGAGAGGTGCCAGTGACCTCTAGTAGCTTCCTAAAGTATATCAGCATCCTGCTTCCGAAATTACCTTCCTTCCCCTCTCAGAGAAGGAACAAGATACCCCAGGCCTTTGAAAGAGCAGGTTATAGCAAACCAAGAGCTGGAACTATTTCCTTCAGTTTCCTGCGTTTTTTTCAAGTGTTGACGTCAATTGGGATTACTGGGAGCCCAGGGATAATTTTATCCCAAAGCACGATCACCTCCATGGTAGAGTTTTAAAAAGTATATTTTTTCCAACAACCATAGAACAATTAGTATTTGGGATGTATTGCTACTGTTAGTTATTTAACATTTAAGGTGGCATGGGATTAGTACCTTGGTGCTTGAAAAGTTTTACTTTAATGAGCTGTTTCATTTCTTTCAAAGTTTTCTTCTGTTGTATAGGGAAGCAAACATCTATTCTGGTTTTTGGGAAGGTAGGTCAAATCATTTGTTTCCTTCAGGGAGGGCCAAGTCAGCACCTGTATCCCCTGACTTCTTGAGAGTTGTGGATTACAAGGCTGATCCTGAATTTCTATGAGTCACATTCACCTATTCAGTCATGTATGCCTCCAAGTCCTAGCGTTTGCTTTTCATGTACTTTCAACCGTATGACAAATTAGTCAGCCCACTTCAGTTTTTTTCCATAATAAATATCCAATCTCATAGCTGTTTCTACTAAATCTAATTATGTTTTTTTCTCACTGTTTCATCATAGTAAATCAGCAAACCTGTAGAATTGTAATAAAATCCTCTTGATTTTAGAGTGTTCAGCTGCTAAAAATGTATTAGCTTACGTTAGGAAGAAAATGAAAAAAGATGATAACTGTGTATTTGGATATATTATAAAAGTAACCTTCAGTAAGTGGGAATTTGTTAAGTAGAATTTAAATCATGGGTTTAATTTCTTCCCACATATCTAGTTCTGTAATCATTCAGTATCTGATTAAATAGTTACTGTGCTTTGTGCTTTGAGACTTAGATTCTATGAACTCATATTAGCAAAATTGGTTTTTCTATTTCTAGGCAGAATTGACAATGCGAAGCTTACCCATACTTGGTATTTCAAGACAATTTATTTTGTATATTGGTTGCAAACTGGTATCTCATTATTGTCTAAATTTGCACTTCCTTGATTTCCTGTGACTTTTGCAGTCAGATTTTCATGTACCTGTTGACCATCTTCACCTATTTCACTCTCTCAACAACCCACCTCTAGCAACCACCAATCAGTTTCCTGTATCAGTGAGTTTGCTTGTCTTTTCTTTTCCTTTTTTTTTTTAGATTCCGCATATACGTGAGATCATATGGTATTTATCTTTGTCTCTCTGACTTATATCACTAAACATAATACCCTCAAGGTCCATCCATGTTGTTACATGGTAAGATTTCTTTCCTTTGATATGGCTGAATAATAATTTCATTGTATATCTATAACACAATTTCTTCATTCATCCATCAATGGACACTTAAGATTGTTTCCATATCTTGCCTATTGTAAATAATGATGCAATGAACACAGGAATGCATATATTTTTAGAAGCTTATGTTTTCATTTTCTTTGGATAAATACCCGGAAGTGGAATTGCTGGATCATATGGCAATTCTATTTTAAATTTTTGATGAAGCTCTGTACTATTTGCACCAATTTACATTCCCACCAACAGTGCACAAGGGTCCCTTTTTCTCCACATCCTCGCCAACACTGTTGTTGCTGGTCTTTTTGATAATAGCCATTCTTACAGGTGTGAGATGATATATCAGTGTGGTTTTGATTTGCATTTGCCTGATGATTAGTCATGTTGAGCACATTATATTATACCTATTTGCATCTGCTTTTATTTGTTTAAATAAACTTTGGACGTTTGTACAGGGAACTAATAAAAATTGCTACCTATTAGGGCCGATGTTGGGTACAGTCAGGTGGGAAAGGATGAGATGGAGATTTCTCATTGTATATTTTTGTATAAAGTTTTGATTTTGGGATCTTGCAAATATATTATCTAGTTTAAAACTAAAAGTAATTTAAAAATAGAGCAAAATTCATATTTCTATGTATAGCCTTTTGAAAGTAAGTATATTTGGGTATTAATATCATATGAATCAGTAATAAGTTTGTATAGTTTATAGGATATGACTAATCATCATAGAGTTTGATCTGTTAAGCTTATCCCAGCAAGTAAGACAAATATATTGAGTTAGTAATAGTTATACTCCACCCTTATCTCTTCTAATTGAGTCTTAGAAGGATGATGGTCAATGAGAAGTAAGCCCCTATTTCTATTAGAACAGTCTAGGAGAGCAGGGACCAGTGAGAAGATATCTTTGATTTAATAGAAGGAGTGGGAAGATCACAGAAGGAAAGTGCTGGGGGCCCTCTCGTGTTAGGGTGAAACCTCATACCGTACTCTGTGCATTGAGTTGTCCTAACCAGGGAAGACCAGAACATCCTCAGCACCTTTTCCAGTCAAGCTACACTCAATCTGAAGGGAGGAATCCACAGACCATTAAAAACCATTCACTGACACTGGGAGAGTGTAGAGCTTCACTGATGCCATTGCTTCATTTTCCTTTTGTCTCACACACACATTAAATGATGACCTCTTTTTCTTTGAACAAAAAATAAAATCTAATATTAAAGAGTACATAAGTTCATTGAACATGAAAATGGACAGGGAGGGATTAAAAGAGGTGGATTATAAATTTCAGAAATTGGCTCCAAAGTTATTGTGCAAAAGTTACACTTAAAATGAAGGAAATAGGTCCTTGTAAAATTCTACAGTCATGAAAAATAATCCATATTAACATATATGTAAATGTATGTATGGATTTATTTATTCAACAACAAAAATATTTGGAGCTCCCTCTATGTACAGGTCACTGGTTTAGGCCTAAAGGGTACAGTAGTGAATTAGATAAAACCCTTAAGATCATGGAATTTACAGAAATTATACTTACTCAGATATAGGTGGAAATTACAGAGTATATTATGATCTCTAAGGATAAACAGGAAAGTATGTTTTGTATTTTTCAGTGGTGATGCTGATGATGGCATGATGATGATTACATTTAAATGATTATTATTATTAATTAATTATTTATTTATTTTTGGCTGTGTTGGATCTTCGTTGCTGTGTGTGGGCTTTCTCTAGTTACGGCGAGCTGGGACTGCTCTTCGTTGTGGTGTGCAGGCTTCTCACTACAGTGGCTTCTCTTGTTTCAGGGCACGGGCTCTGGACACGCAGGCTTCAGTAGTTGTGGCACGTGGGGGCTCAGTAGTTGTGGCTTGCGAGCTCTAGAGCGCAGGCCCAGTAGTTGCGGCGCACGGGCTTAGTTGCTCTGTGGCATGTGGGATCTTCCCAGACCAGGGCTCGAACCCGTGTCCCCTGCATTATGATTATGATGATGGTGATAAATGATGATGATGATGATAGCTTATACATATGAAGTGCTTAATATTTGTCTGACACTGGAGTAAGCTTTTTACATAGATCATATCTTTTAATTCTCACAAGTACCTTATGTATTGGGTAAATAATTCACTCAAAATCATATAGCTAGTGTAACTAGCAAAACAGAGACTGTGCCTTAAACATTATGCAGTCGTACTCTCTTTTAGAAGCCAAAACATATTCAGAGTGAAAAGAACTATTAGCTCAAGAATTTTCCGAGGTGGCTTTTGGCATATGTGTAGCCAGCGACTATAGCCTCAGAAATTTTTGCCCTGTGTATGACATAGAGTTTTATCGTCACTTATTTTAATTGTTTTCATTTGTTGGTTGATTGGTTGGTTGGTTGATTTTTTTTGTAATCACAGCCTAGCATAACAATTTTAACTTATCAAATGGGTGAATTTTGCTTTGTTAAAATCATATCACAACTATGAATTATTATAACAGTGATGAATTCTAATTATACAATCAAATAGCTTTGCTCTTTTGCTGAATAATGTCTCAGTTTAGTACCAGAATTTATCCGATAGAAGGTACATGAATTATGGTAGAGTCCAAGAAGAGATAAATCAGACTCTATAAAGACTTTCTTGCAAATACCAAAATTATTAGTGATACCCCTAGAGAACTGATACCCCTAAAGAACAGGTACCAAAGAATCTTTTCAAAGAAGTCATCAAATTCAGTCTCTGTAAACTGAGTTTTCTTTAGTAAAGGTAGCCATAGGTTTTAGCTTGTGTCATCTCCACCTTTTCTTACAGCCAGCCTGAGACAGACGAAGTAAATGACCTACGTCACAGAGTTGTTTTGGGAATTAATGGATCTGATTGTCTAGGTTGTGAGTAGAGCTCCTTAAATTCATAAAAAGTCCTCATGTATTGATGATGATCAGTATTTATCAACAAACACCCTCAAATCCCATTTGGAAATAATTCGATTAAATATAAATATATAAAGAATTATCCATCCTACAGCCTTGGCGTAGTTACTCCGACTTTCACAGCTCTGATGGGCACGGTACAGAGAAGGAAGGGGAAGGAGTTGGTCTTGCCTTGTTGGGTGTTTTGGAATAGTATTAAAGCCTAGATGTGTCTCAATCTAAGGGAGACAAAGAAGAAAGGAGAGAAACATTTAAAGCGATATTAAATATTTGAAAACATCATCTAAAAACTCTGATAAATACTGATATAGTTCACTGATTACTTAAGAACAGTTCAAAGACCATTGTTGCCAAATGTTTCCTTTTTATAACTAAAGTCATGTATTAATGAGGAACATACAACAGGATGCACTTGCTCTTTAATTGCCCATGTCCAGACTTGCCTTTTCTTTTATTGTTTTAAGTAATTGTTGAAAGATTGGGTTTTCAACTGATTCTTATTTACATATATTATTTTAATATAAAAACAGATATAAGGTAGAATAAATTAATATTTGGACTTTTCCATTTGGAGCAGGGAGTAATTCAAACATTTAAAAACCATTCATTTTAATTTGATTTGACAAATGGATTAAGGGCCTGTAAACATGATACTCTATGGACAAGTTCTGCCAATATTTTGCCTGCATTCTAGGAATCGGCAGTCGAGACAAATGGTGGTGACAGTTATCAAGTTCGCTTAATGAAGCCAATTTTATGTGCAAAGTGTAAGTGGATTAAGTGTCCGAGAAAAGGAGGGGTAATAAGTGAATGATGAGGGTAAACCTAGGACGTTTTCTACCTTTTCTTCTAGGAACATTTCATGGAAAGAGACACAGTAGCATAAGTGAAGGAAAAGAATTTGTGGTATTAAACTAAGAGAGAGAAATTCCGCTTACTAAGTTCAGCTTGGCCGACTAAGAAGGCATTTATCAAATTTATATCGCAAGAACAGAAGGAACTTATAGTTAATTGGGTACACTGTCATTGATAGAAAGTCTTTAAAAATGCTTTTCAGTTATTGTGGGCAACAGACTACCCCAAATCCAGTGACTTAAAACAATGCATTTATTATTGTTTCTGAGTTCACCAGTCAGTCTATCTGGGCCTGGCTCTGTTGATCTTGGTGGGTGTCACTGATTCATCTGTAGTCAGTTAATGGATCAGCTCCGGGCTGACTAGTCAGTGGGTTTCGGCTAGGGGTTGGCTGTGGCAAAGTTGGTGACTTTCATCCTTTAATAGACTTGCCTGGGCTTGTTGTCATAGTAGAGCAGGGTTCTAAGAGCGTGGAAGTAAAAACAGTGTCTTAAGGCCTAGGGAGAGAACAAGCATACCATCACTTCCACTGCGTTCAGTTGTGCAAAGCAAGACACAAGACAAACTCAGATTCAGAGGAAAGGACAATAGATGCCCCCTCTTGAATGAGGGAGCTTCAGAGTCACGTGGTAAAGGGCACAGATACAAAGGGCGGAAAGTTGGGGATATTTTACCATCTACCTGCATTATTGGGTGAGGATCTTGGTCTCAGTTTTGGACCATGGAAGCCAACAGGAACAACCTAGGGATACAGGGGAAAAGCAGCTCCAGTAGAATAAACTAGAAGGTTTTGGTGCTAAAAGCAAAACATGGGCATGTTTAGGGCACAGACTCAGGCAGTAATTTTAAAAGGTGGGAAGGGGAAGATTAGAAATCTGTATCAAAATGAATTTGAGAGTTTCAGTAACTTGACAAACCTTCACAGCTAGTGTGGCAAAGCTGAATTGCACTAAGGAGAAAATGAGCAGCCTCTTAAACATTAATTTTACTAAATCTGTTTACAGGCACACCAATTTCAGGAAAGCGGAAGGTTACGGGTTCCGATTATGTCCTTTTCGCACCTTATGTTAGAGAGTAGAAAGGACCCCTGCAACTTGGTCACCTCTTCAAGCAGAGGGGCTCATTTTCAATAGGGTCAAACCCCATAAAGTCACAAGCCTTTATTTCTGTTCCCAACACCGGTCAGTCAGTCTGGTGAGGCTAAAAGCCAATCCTGCTAATATTTCAGAAACTGATAATATTGTGCCACTCCTGTCTCACCCTCTGGGGAAGCCTGCATTTCTTTCTAGTCTCTTCCTAATACTCAGTCTTAGAGGGCTGGGATGAGAGAGATGTCCAGAGTGAATTGGGGTACTCCTCTCCTCCCAAATTTGCTCTTGTTTTAATTCTTCTGAACATTTCGTCTGAATGTGGACTTTAGAGGGACCCCTACTGACATTTCTTTGGGTGTATGTGTTGGAATTTGTTTTCTTGGTACATTTCTCTTATGAAGGCTGAACTCCTTCTCTTTAATACTGATCAGTATTTCTCTGGCTTCTGATGTCTTTTACGGTGCCAGATGTTTCTCACATAACTTCTCATACTTTGCTATAGTTAAAAGGGTGCAGGTTATCTAGAAGGGAAGGAGTTCACAGATGCTTTTCGAACAGCGAGTAGCACAATCACACATTTGAGAACACAGAAATCATGAGCTTAAACTATCCCCTGGAATCTAATATTTGCGTTATTATCATGCATTTGTACAAACTAAAAAATGGGTAAGTTTATGAATTCATCATATATTGAAACGGATATAAGGCAATAGCATAAATGTATTTTCCTGAGGTCACAAATCATACTACACTAGATCAGGGGTTGTCAAACTTTTTCTGTAAAGGGCCAGGTGGTAAATATTTTAGCCTTTGCATGCAGTACTATCTCTGTGGCAACTACTCCAATGCCATTTGTGTGTGTGTGTGTGTGTGTGTGTGTGTGTGTGTGTGTGTGTGTTTGCGTGCGCGGGCCTCTCACTGTTGTGGCCTCTCCCGTTGCAGAGCACAGGCTCCAGACGCACAGGCTCAGTGGCCATGGCTCACGGGCCCAGCCGCTCCTCGACATGTTGGATCTTCCCAGACCGGGGCACGAACCCGTGTCCCCTGCATCGGCAGGTGGACTCCCAATCACTGTGCCACCAGGGAAGCCCCTCCAATGCCATTTTTATAAAAATAAGCAGCAGGCTGTATTTGGTCCACAGGGCCCTGCTCTGAATCAGTCTTTCAAACTGCATGTTAAGGCCTATTAGTGGTCAATTTAGTGGAAAGTTACCAATATTGTTAATAAAATAAATTCAAATAAACTAGAGTATCAGCATACATTCCGTATAGTAAAAGGATATTTGTCTTATGAAACATGTATATGTTGAAATCAACATGTAAAATTCATTTCTTTTTGTAGGTTCCAGTCAACAAAAATTTGAAGGTTGCTGGTCTAGAGTGTTAGAACTGGAAGTGCAGCTTTTGATAGTATAAAGAATTTAACCTCATCCAAAGAGAGGTCTGGCCTTTCCCTCCCTACCTCTGGGGGTGATCTCTAAGCCCTCTGAATGTCCTGCGTGATAAGAGTGTCTGTTTACCTGGGGACTTTGGGCCATGTCAGACAGTCTAACAGTGTGACTTATGGGGAATCTTTGAGTCATGTGGTATCAGCTTGATCTCTGGAGAGGCTGGAGACAGACCAACCATGGGGCAGTTGATCATGGAGCCCCAACAAACATTCTGCATATGAAGGCTTTGGTGAGTTTCCCTGCTTGGCAGTACCCCATGCATGTCACACATTGTTTCTGAGAGAGCAGTGTTGGCCGTGATCCCACTGGGAGAAGACAGCTGGAAATCTGGAACTTTCCTAGACTCTACCCCATGCATCACTTTCCATGGCTGATTTTACTCTGTCTCTTTAGCTGTAATGAACTGTAACTGTGAGTATAACAGCTTTCAGTGAGTTCTTCTAGCAAATTACTGACTCTAAGCGTGGTCTTGGGGACTCCTGAACTTGTAATTAGCATCAGAAGTGAGGGAGGTTTTGTGGACTGTGTCTTTCTAATTTCTCAGATGAGGAAACCATGGGCTAATGACATTTATAAAGGCTGTACAGCTAAGTAGTAGCAAGGCCACAGTGAGAGTATCAGCTCTGTAAGTCTCCTTATTCAGAGGCTTCTTCCTATTCCTGTGTCATTCCAACATTTGTTGAGTTTTTCTGACTTTATGCTAAGGGCTTGCTACACATTAAGTCATTTTATCCTCACAAGGACCTTATAACATTTGTACTAGGATTAACCCCATTTTACGGTGACAAAACTATGGCTTGGAGAGCTTAGGTACATTTCCCAGGGTCATACAGGTTTTTTTTGTTTTTATTTTCTTTTGCGGTACGCGGGCCTCTCACTGTTGTGGCCTCTCCCGTTGTGGATCACAGGCTCCGGACGCGCAGGCTCAGCAGCCATGGCTCACGGGCCCAGCCGCTCCTCGGCATGTGGGATCCTCCCGGACCGGGGCACAAACCCGTGTCCCCTGCATCGGCAGGCGGACTCTCAACCACTGTGCCACCAGGGAAGCCCCATACAGGTTTTAAATGGTGAAACCAGCACTCAAAGCCAGACTCTGATTCCTCCTGAATCTCATTTTCTCATTGCTCAGTATTGTTTCCGTGGATGTTGTACATTCCATTCTCTAGAGATGCTGATTTTATTTCAGAAGAAACCACCTAGTTACCTGGTAGATATGTACATAACAAAGAACTGAATCATATACATCTTCAGTATTTAGTACATGGCACAGTTAACCCTTAATAAACACAGGTTGATAATGAATGAGGATAAAAGATGTAGGGTCTTGGGTTAGAATCCCATATATCTTCCTGGTTTCCCAAATTGTTGTTGGCATATTGGTTTTCTTCCTCTCCATCTTTTCCCCCTCTCCCTTCTCCTCTTGTCTCTCTCTCTCTCTCTCTCTCTCTCTCTCATAACTTGCAATATACATAAGTATGTGCGAATGAGTTTTAGGAGTTAGTCAACCTTCTAAAATTTAATCTAAAATGCTGTTGTATATGCTTCCCCCACCTCCTCCCGCCTTTGGTAAGACAATCTACTATTTTCATCTCAAAAGTGTCAATAAGCCAAAAAACGGTTAGGATTCTTTACCTTGAGAGGGAGGTTGCTTATATAATCCATATGGAAGGGCCTGCCTTCAGTTGAGACCCTGTTACTGTTTCACTGCGTTGGAGGCTGGGAGCCCAACCCGTGTGCCCTCTGCTGAGCCCTGCCTACCTTCCATTCTGCGGTAATCAAACGGACCCATCTTCTCAATTGTTTCCTTCCCGTGGCTTTCCCCATTATCACCATCAGTCAGAGACTTCTCCTTTCAGCAGTTTTCCTTGATGGGCCGAGGGCTCCCCACTGCCATTTCCTGACCACCACCGGACTACCTTCACTCACCCACGTTCGAAGTTCAAGCTGCTCTCTTTTGCCATCCTCTCTCCCTGCACGCAGTCACCTGTTAGCCTTGCTTCCTCCTTGATGACATCAGAGACCTTGCCTCCACCCTTCCCCCTAGTCTCCCGCCAACCTAAGATGATGAGGTGACTTTTGACACTCCCACCTTAGAATTTCTCAATCTCCTTAACCCCAGTGATTACAATACTAGTTTTGCCCATGATACCCTTCCATTATACTGGCCTACTTTGTGCCATGCCATTTAAGGTATTAAAATACTAGTATTTTTGTTGGTATGTTACCAATTTGGAATATTAATAATTTCTATCTTGAACTATGCCCAGAAAGTATTAAAAATATGAACAAAATAACACTGTACTTTTTAATGCAAAATCAATCCATGGTGTTAAAAGTCAGGGTTGTTGTTGCTGTTAGGGGCACGGCATGACTGAAAGGGGGACAGGAAAAAGGCTTCTGGAATGCTGGGTAGAGGTTGAGGTCCCTAATTACACAATTGTTTTCACTTTGTGAAAATTTTTTGTGCTGTATACTCTTAATGATACGTACTCTTTTTGCCATCACATAGCAAATATGCGATACCTTTTAAGCTATCTAAAAGGTATTGTTTTTGTCTTCATTCTAATTTCTCAGGTTACTAGTGAGTTGAGAATCTGACGTTTTAGTCACTTGGGGTTCCCCAAAGACAGTTTTTCCCATGCTTTCTGAGGTCCATGAGAGGATCTTAAAAACATGCGGGGAGAGACACTAAGAAGGAGGAGTTTGGCAGGGGGATTGTAGGAGTTGAAGAGAGCAATGAAGGGTGGGAGGTCATTACCTTGTCTAACTCCCAGACTGTCTCTCAGGCTGATTACTGATGCACTTCACTCCCCTCCTCTTCTTATTCTAAGCCTGCTGCATTGTCAGGGGCCTGACCTCTGGTGCTCTTAGATGATTTATTTAAACCAGGACTTTATTCCTCAATCACGTAAGCCACAAGGTCAGAAAGACTTCAGACCTGACCCCTGACCCTCTTTCAGGGGGAGCAGCATCTGGGGCAGAATGTACAATATAATGACAACCACGTGCTGCTTTGTGAAAAATTACCAACTGAAATATCAAAATTCCAGTATTGTTCTTTTGCTGCAGGATTGCAGTCACTACTTTGTTTCCTTCATCTTTTCTTTCGCTTAATCTCTGCCAGCACTGGCTTATCTTAAAATTCTTTCCCCTTCAATCCGAAACTTGTGAATTTTTCAGGCCTTCGTCTTTCTTTCTCTCCCTTATAGAAATCCTGCTGTTCATCTACCTTCTCCTTTATAGTCCCTCTACTTTTCCCAATATTTTTTCCCCACATTTTGAACTTCTTTGCCTCTATCCAGCCGGGCCCAGGTAGTCACCCATTTTAAGCATCATACTTGTATTACTCTGACATCAGATAATTTCATACTGTCCTTTAAGAGTTGGACAAAAATCACTCAGCTCTCCTGTTGTAGGCACCGTGGGAAGTCGATCCCCATGTATGTGAATTCCCGAGGCTTGCTTTCTCAAGTCACCTCTGGTTCTGCGTTCTACCCAGTTATCCCTCCAGCTCCCTGACATTCCACTTCGGGCCAATATTCTCTTCTTTGAGTCTTTTCTTCGTTTCCCCAGAACTGTTCTCCCAGGGCATTTCTTTCTTTTTTTCTTTTTCTTTTTTTTTTTTGGTGGCATGTGGGCCTCTCACTGTTGCGGCCTCTCCCGTTGCGGAGCACAGGCTCCGGACGCGCAGCCTCAGCGGCCATGGCTCACGGGCCCAGCCGCGCCGCGGCATGTGGGATCTTCCCGGACCGGGGCACGAACCCGCGTCCCCTGCATCGGCAGGCGGACTCTCAACCACTGTGCCACCAGGGAAGCCCTCCCAGGGCATTTCTGTATGTAGCAAATATTATCCATGACTTGAGTGAAGAGGAGTTTATAAGATAAAAGAAGAAACAATCTCAAGTGAGTATCAGGTATGCCTGGTACTGTCTTTCCACCGTATTTCTCTCCAAGCCTTGCTCTCCAGTTTCCGGGATGATGACGAGGTGTGGAGAAACCCTGACTAATTTTGGCAAAGCCCTTTGCTGCAGTGGGGTTCTTTTACTTCTCACCTGGATTCTCCACTACATCTGTTGCCAACTTTCTGTCTTTTCTTCAAGAGTCCAGCCTTATTTCAACCGACCATCTTGCTGGCAAATGTCCTACCATTTTATTCAGTAGGAGAGTTTGAGAATAGCACATGTACACTCCCCTCCTTTTTCTTCTTTCTACGTGAGAATGTGTCAAATTCATCTTTCTTGATCCCTCTCTTTTCTGATGGAGAAGCAAATATTTTCCTTTTTTTGCTAAGCCTATCTTCTTGAGCTCTGTTATTCCTGGATCTCCTAGGACCTACGTCTATAAAGTATGCCATATCTTAGATTTTTCTTTCTCTCCCCTGATTGGTTTCTTCTTTTCTGCCTAAAAGTGTGACTTGGATTCTTTACCCAAATTGATTAACAACAATCATAATAGTAAAACTTTACTAAAAGGGGAAACTTGCCCTTGTTCCTACTTCCTGTCAGAGCAATACTCTCCATGCTTTTATTCAGTTTCCCACTTTTTAGAGCATTGCCTGTATCATTTGCCTAACTCCATTCCTTACTAATTACTCATTCTTTGAGTAATCTTTGAAATCTTGCAATTTCACTTCCATTCTCACTAACCACTTTCTCCACATGACTTTCTTTTTTTTTGAAATATGTTTGTTTTACGAAAATAAGTGCAACTTGTGAAAAGTGAAAGAAACAATACTTTGATAAGCCCAAAGTCTTCTCTTCTATACACATACTTGTTCTGAAAATTCAAGATGAAACAACTTCCCTGTGTCAAATCAAAACTGCCAGGCATTGAACCTCCTCTAGGAACTAGACAAATCTTATGCTTTCTCAATTCAAATCAGAAGAAAGGTATAAACTCAGCTCCTATCCTCCAGGTTCACCTGTGACTTTTACTCTAGGTAGACCATAATGAATCCCATGTTTAATTGGATACCTGAAATGTTGCATAGAAGGTCATTCCTTTCCAATTCACTTTTTTTTTAAACAGGTACTTGTTGGTTATCTTTTTTTTTTTTAAACATCTTTATTGGAGTATAATTGCTTTACAGTGGTGTGTTAGTTTCTGCTTTATAACAAAGTGAATCAGCTGTACATATACATATATCCCCCTATCTCTTCCCTCTTGCATCTCCCTCCCACCCTCCCTATCCCACCCCTCTAGGTGGTCACAAAGCACTGGGCTGATCTCCCTGTGCTATGTGGCTGCTTCCCACTAGCTATCTATTTTACATTTGGTAGTGTATATTAGTCCATGCCACTCTCACTTCATCCCAGCTTACCCTCCCCCATCCCCGTAGCATATGGCATTTGTTTTTCTCTTTCTGACTTACTTCACTCTGTATGACAGACTCTAGGTCCATCCACCTCACTACAAATAACTCAATTTCGTTTCTTTTTATGGCTGAGTAATATTGTATTGTATTTATGTGCCACATCTTCTTTATCCATTCATCTGTCGATGGACACTTAGGTTGCTTCCATGTCCTGGCTATTGTAAATAGAGCTGCAGTGAACATTGTGGTACATGACTCTTTTTGAATTATGGTTTTCTCAGGGTATATGCCCAGTAGTGGGATTGCTGGGTCGTACGGGAGTTCTATTTTTAGTTTTTTAAGGAACCTCCATACTGTTCTCCATAGTGGCTGTATCAATTTACATTCCCACCAACAGTGCAAGAGGGTTCCCTTTTCTCCACACCCTCTCCAGCATTTATTGTTTGTAGATTTTCTGATGATGGCCACTCTGACTGGTGTGAGGTGATACCTCATTGTAGTTTTGATTTGCATTTCTCTAATGATTAGTGGTGTGGAGCGTTCTTTCATGTGTTTGTTGGCAATCTGTATATCTTCTTTGGAGAAATGTCTATTTAGGTCTTCTGCCCATTTTTGGATTGGGTTGTTTGTTTTTTTGATATTGAGCTGCATGAGCTGCTTCTATCTTCGCATGACTTTCCAACTGCCAAATCCAGGGCATTTAAATTCTCATCCCTCGTGACCTTCTCTATCATTGGAATCTGCTTTACACTCAAAGTCCTTTCCTCCTTTGATCTTGAAATCTCACCAGTCATGCTCCTCCAGCTGCCTCTGCCTCTTGGAGCTTTTCCAGCTTCTTTATTAGCAGCTCTTTCCAGGCTCTTATATACAGACATGCCATGACCCCTGCCTTTCACACTTCTCTCTCTACGCATCTTCACAGGAGTCTCACTAGTGATCCAATAATACACTTCCTTTTTCAAAAGCCCTCAATGGCCCTATATTATCTGCTGATAGAAGTAGAAACTACTCAGCTTGGCTTCCAAGTTCCACACCACACATTTTGAATCCACCATGTTATATTTTCCTCCCATTGTTTTTCTGTATACACCTATCCAGGGGACCGCTGGCTGACAGCTAAGTAAGCCTTAAGCTTTTCTGTCTCCCAGTCATTACATATGCCATTTACTCTGTCTGAAACCCTGTATTCCCTCCCTATCTCTCCCCTGTCCAGGTAGCCCCAAGGCTAGAATGCAGACTGAGCAAGGGTTCAGCCTGGGTTATTGAAATAAGAAACTTGCTTAACAACTAGCCTTTCTTAATATATTATTCTTAAAGAACAAGTTAGCTTTTTCTCTCTCTAATCTCTTAAATAACTCACCACTTTCAGAAGAGAAAAAATGTAAATTCTGTTCTATTTTTAGAAGATATTAGAAAGCAAGTTTATTCTTTAATGGATTAAGAATTTGAATAGAAAAAATAGCATTTTTTAAGTAAGAAAGGTAAAATAACATTAGAATGATGTTCCTCTTGTTTTTGTTTCATTTTGTTTTCTATATTTAAATTGCACATTTTGCTGTGTGCCAGAGCATTGAACTCTGTATTACAGGGGAGGCCGTGGGTGGTATACAGTTCATGACTATGTCAGGGACAGCATGATCATACTGTTGACGGGTTTGGCTTAGACAGTAGGAAACATCTGGTAGTTTCCTGATATTTATCAAGACAGAACTGTGTTTCCTTTAAAAACAGCTTCACATGAACAATGTACTACATAATTGCAGAGGAATTTTATAACACAAGTATAGAAAACAAGAATGCAACTATTAAGTACAGAGCTTCGTTTCAGCAATGCTAACCAAAAAGTTAACTATACTCAAGAAATACATCAATGTTTATATTCTTAGTAACATTATCTTTACTAAACTGATGGACCTTCTGATTTTCTTTCCTATAGCTAACTTCTACCTCCAGTTAAATTGAGACATTGAAGCAAATGAACGGGACTGTGCTGTCCCAACCATACCCTCCCTGCCTTCTTCCCAGGGCCCCTGACCAATATTTTACATGATAGGGGCTGGCACTTTAGAAGGTGTTTTGTCATGGTGATTCCACCAGCCCTTCCTCATCTGCAGAGACCTCCCTCTACACAGAGATGCTGCTGCTCTCCTTCCTCTCTGCCATCCTCTCTTGCTTCATCCCACTGAAAAGAGTACCTTTTGAAAGCTTTTTGATCCAGAATAGTATTCTTTCTACTGAAGAGAGTATCAGACAACCAATCTTGGATAGGGGTGCAAATTTTGGTTGTATATATATTTTTTAAATGTAAAGTTCAAATGTGTTACAAGCCAATCCCAGATGAATTTGGGAGGAAGAAATAGACTTGAAATCTGAAACAGTTTAGAAAAATGCGTGAGGTCTGGTATTTCTGCTTGAATTCTGCAGGTTTCAAAACCTGGGTTCCAAAGTCCACATCTTTCAGCTAAGGAATCTTAAAGTGGATGACTTTGCCTAACATTTCTACTTTCATAGAAACCTGTGATGAATATCTAAATGCTGTCTTGCTTCTGATCTGTACATCAGAAGATTAGACTAAAGAACTAATAGTTATGGTTCCAGAGTTAGCAAATATATCAACCCTCTATGATTGGCCCGAAGTAGACATTGCTAATCAATCACAGGGCCCTCTCCTGCTGAGTTAGAACAGGTTTCATAATCCTTTCCAATAGCACTGCAGGTTTACTAATCAATTGGAATTGACGTGACAGATTAAACCTATTTGCCTTCCCAGGTTCAGACTTTTCTAAACATAACAGATACAACAGTTGTTTGGGCAAAACTCATTAATTACTTTTCAAAAGAAATGTTAAAAAACTATCTTGGCAGCCCCTCTTTTCCGTTTTGTACGTGGCCATTTTAGGAGATGAATAACTGCAGGTGATCTGATTCCTCCCATATGTTTCTTTTCCAGCAGTGCCCTAAAACTTTATCTCATCCATTTCGAATAGACTCCTGAGTACCTCATTCTCAGGTCCTCACAACTGAGCTATTTTTGGCAAAACCTCTCCAATAATTGCCCCTCCACACTGTATAAATGTGCCTGTCAGGTTTTCCTTAGCCTAAAATAAGCAAGCAAAAACAAACTTTTCACCAGTTTGACTCTCTCCTTAGACTAGTATCTTGTAACTTTTTTCTTCCTTTAACCACAACATTCTTCAAAGACTGAGCTGCTTTCATCAATCTCTTCCTAATCCCTTGCAAGGGAATTTGTCATGTGCTTTCCTCTCCCTGTGGCTCCTCAGAAGCATTCTTTTTTTTTTTTTTTTTTTTTTTTTTTTG
>NW_006776799.1:280912-282004 GCF_000442215.2 Lipotes vexillifer
TGGCCTCTCCCGTTGCGGAGCACAGGCTCCGGACGCGCAGGCTCAGCGGCCATGGCTCACAGGCCCAGCCGCTCCACGGCATGTGGTATCTTCCGGGACCGGGGCACAAACCCTTGTCCCCTGCATCGGCAGGTGGACTCTCAACCACTGCGCCACCAGGGAGGCCCCTCAGAAGCATTCTTGACCTGCTTCCTTTCCTTGGCTTCTCTGGCCCTGCACAGATTACATTCATCTTTACTTGTCTTTTGTTTGTTTGTTTGTTTCCTTCCTTAACATTTTATATACCTCCCAAGATTTTAGCCTTGACTTTCTTCTCTTCCATTTCTCTACTTATGCTTCTCTTTGGAAAACTCAGCTGTGAAATTTTCAGCTCCCATCTCTTGGAGTGTGACTTTTAAATTAATAAGAACACCCCAGGCCTCTTTCCAAGATGCTAGATCCATGTTTTCAAATCGCCTTCTAAGCGTTAAATAGTGACTCCCTTTTTGTGATTACTTTTAACCTTCAAGAGAGTTTTCAGCCTGAATTTTCATCTGCTGCATGTTCCGCATATCACATTTTGTTGCTGTCTTTCAGTATGTTTTCTGGGCCTATTCTTCCAGTTGTCATTGTCAGCTTTTTTTTTTTAATAAATAAATTTATTTATTTACTTATTTATTTATTTGTTTTTGGCTGTGTTGGGTCTTTGTTGGCTGTGCGCGGGCTTTCTCTAGTTGCGGCGAGTGGGGGCTACTCTTCATTGCGGTGCGCGGGCTTCTCATTGTCGTGGCTTCTCTTGTTGTGGAGCACAGGCTCTGGGCGCAAGGGCTTCAGTAGTTGTGGCACATGGGCTCAGTAGTTGTGGCTTGCAGGCTCTAGAGCGCAGGCTCAGTAGTTGTGGCGCATGGGCTTAGTTGCTCCACGGCATGTGGGATCTCCCTGGGCCAGAGCTCGAATCCGTGTCCCCTGCATTGACAGGCAGGTTCTTAGCCACTGCACTGCCAGGGAAGCCCTGTCATTGTCATCCTGATTGAGGCCTTTATCACCCCAAAACAGGAAACCTAAAATAGTTATATCCCAATTTCATGTTGCAGCTTTTACAGTCTCTTTCCC
>NW_006776799.1:282014-302970 GCF_000442215.2 Lipotes vexillifer
ATCTTAACCACTGTTTTGATACCATATGACCCTCACCATCATGGGAATACTCTTCTCTTTTGAGTGGGGACTGGGCTCCTTATCTGACAGCCTAGTGCCTCTGTGACCCTATTTTTAAAGCTTGTGCTCATGTCAAGCAGGTTACTTGCCAATTTCAAAATTCACCTTGATCTTTTATTATGAATTTATGCCTTTGTTGTGCCATTTTCAATATCTGGAATAATTTCCTCTACTTCTATATTGTACCTTGTAAAATTCTCCTCAACCTTTAACACCCAAATCAACCTCCATATTCACCTTGAAGTAGAGGTGTGGTCGGGTCTAGGTGGGGTGATGACCTAGAAAAAATAAGGAGGCAGTTGGGAGACATCTTAGGAGGTACATGAGATTTACGTCCAATCTAGACATATGGGTGGTAACTAAACCATGGAATTGCTTAGGGGGAAGCATGAAAGCAGAAAAGAGCCTAGGTTTGGTCCGGAGGAAAGCCAAGAATTACTTCCAGGGTAGAAGAGAAAGCATGTAAAGGACACCAAGAAGCTATGGCCAAACATAGGGGAAAAGCCAGGAGAATGTGCTATAACACATCAAGAGAAGAAAGTGTCTTAAGAAGGAGATATATTCAACATCATCAAATGCTACTGAGAAATCAAATAAGATGAAAACCTAAAAAAATAATTCCATTTAGTAACATGGAGGTCACTAGGGACCTTGATGAAAGCTGTTTTGGTGGAAGTGGTGGGCATTCAAGCCAAATTAGAGTGCTGACTGGTGATGATGAAATGAGAATTGGAAACAGCAAAATATGCACAATGTTGTTGACAAGTCTGTTGTAGCTGAAGAGGAACGAGGGATTAGGTAAGAGTTTTAGTTTTTTTCTCTGAGAGAGGCTTGAGAGAGCTTAAAAGCAATTGAAAATATTCAGGCTTAAGGGAAAATTAGAAACTATTGCAGAGAAAAAAATTTTTTGATTGTGTAAAGTTCCTGGGAAGGTGGGAGAGGGTAGCCTCTCAATCACAGCTGGGAGATTTTGAATTTTACAGGGAGGAGGACCATCTCCTCTCTTGCCAAAAGAGAGGGTGGAGATGGGTGAAGAGAGAAGGGATGTTTGGTGATTTAGAGATGGAGGAAATGTTACCTGATGGCACCTACTTTCCCTCTGAGAGACTAGGTAATATGAACTACTGACACCAAGGACAATGTGGAAAGTAGCAGAGGTGGAAGTTCCAGGAAAATGGAAAAGGTTTAAAATAGTCACTGCTGAGTAATGTGACTGCAGAATTATATGGGGGAAAAAAAAAGTCATTGGAATGCCAACAATGAATATAAGCAAGTAGAGAATCAATAAGTGGGTTTATCCAAGACTGGTATTTTGCAAGACCCATGAGATCAAAATATAAGGACATAAATATATTATTGAAATGTTGGATAATGGAATATCTCCATTCTAGTTAAGAGGAAAACAAAGAGAAGCAGAAGGCTAATACATTTTTAAAAAAGGAGTTGTAAATGGATTGCTGGTCCTGAGGAGAGGCAAGAAGGGTCTCAGATGCCTTATCTGATTACCCAGCTAGAAGCTCTCTTCAAGCAGCCCCACTTAATCACAGTTGTTGATAGGCTAAACATAAGTGGAAAGAATAACGTCATCCACCATGTACCACCATATTTCAGTATGGTGTCCTAGCTTCCTGATGTGTGCTGAGAGCACAGTAGACATAGCCACACACTTGACCTTGCTCATGATAGGTGCTCAATAAATATTTGTTGAATGAGTGAATAAAGGAAGCAAGGAAGGAAAGAAGAGAAAGTAAGGACAATATGCTTTAGTTTGGCCTTGAGTCACAGGTTATTTTGTCAGCACACATCTTACTGATGCCACTTCCTTTTCTTGCTACTTTAAGAGTTAGTGGAAGGTATTTTAGTCCTTTACTGATCAGAAGATTGAAGCATTAGATTGAATCACTCAAACTAGCAAAAAAAAATGTTTTATTTGTTCATTAAACATACTTGCGTGATTTCTTAGTCTTCACAACATGAGGCAGAAAGTTGTGAAATTTTCCGGTAATTACAATTCTATCTAGAGGGCAAGTCTGGGAATGAGTCATCAGCCTGTCTGAACAGCATCAGACCATCATTATTTACGTGCATAGACCCTGTGGCTATGCCTGCAGCTGACTCTGAGTGGTAACTGCTTTTTCAATTCTTTTTAGTTTCCTTCTTTAAGAAGAAAACAATTGGATGTAACAGGAAAGAACTACATTGAACATCACCATTAAGAGAATGTCTTTTTGACTTTGTTGCTGGTGACATGAATGCTCTTCTTATTAGACTAATAATTAGCTATCTGCTAAAATATGAATTTTCATTTTTACCTCTGAATCCATAAAGAATACAAGTAAATCTGATATACTTCCTTTATATATTTTATTATGATTGTACTGATACCTTTCAGTCCAGCCTATCTTAAATTTATTTTACCCTTTTTCGTATTAAGGATATTTCATGTAGTGTCAAAGTGGTTAGTGAAAAGTTTAAAATTTTTAAAAAATAAACTACTGTAAACTAGATTGTGCATGCTATTTCTTTCCTTTTTAAAATATTTATTTATTTTTGGCTGCATTGGGTCTTCGTTGCTGCTCACGGGCTTTCTCTAGTTGCGGTGAGCGAGGGCTACTCTTAGTTGTGGTGCGTGGGCTTCTCATATTGGTAGTTTATCTTGTTGTGGAGCACGGGCTCTCGGCGTGCAGGCTTCAGTAGTTGTGGCACGTGGGCTCAGTAGTTGTGGCGCACGGGCTTAGTCGCTCCACGGCATGTGGTATCTTCCCGGACCAGGGCTCAAACCCGTGTCCTCTGCATCGGCAGGTGGATTCTTAACCACAGCGCCACCAGGGAAGTCCTGTAGTGCTATGTCAATGACAGTTCAGAGTCAATATCTGATGTTTTATTACTGAATTAAATGAATTTATCACTTGCCCAGATAATGTCTGACCATTAAAGTAGCAGATCTATTTTACGGAACATATCATCAAAGTTTGTGTACATAATGCCTAATGGACTAATTGAGGTTAAAAATATTATGTCCTAGGGGTAGAATTTTGCTCTCTTCCCCCCATCCCATACTAATTCTTCATCATAGGAATCATCATCATCATCATCATCAGGCACCTCAAGGCTGCTGCCATCACCAGCAGGTGATGTTGATTGCCTTCTTTTATAAAGGCCTCATGACAAAAGTGATGTAATATACAACCCCTCAAAAGGACAAATTCTCCCCAGTGCTTTTTTGCTGTCAACTAATCATCAGGAGGTTTCCAGAGTTCTAAAGAAGAGTTAGTGTGGTGTGCTATAAAGGGAATGAGGAAAAGATTTGGAGTCAGAGTCGTTTAGATTCAAATCCTGGATGTACTCTGTATTTGCTTGATTTTGAGAAGACTGTTTCGGCTTCTTTAATCTCAGTCTCCTCATTTGTAAATCAGGGATAAGAATAGCTACATGATATGGTTCATTCATTCATCTATTTCTTAGATATCTATTCTGTGCCCTGGGAGCCAGGTAAATAGTTGGTGGCTTTGTGAAACCTATGATTTAATAAAGACTTGAAGCAAATGATTTCAATTTGAGTGGCACTACGTGAGTTGTTGAAGAACTAGAAGTCTGGAGTCAGTCTACCTGGGTTCAAAACTTTACCACGTACTAGCTACGGCACTTTAAATTGCCTAATCTCACGTTGACTCAGTCTGCTTATCCATAAAATGGAGGTAATATTAGTATCATATCACAGGGCTGTAGTGAGGATATAAATTATTATGGATAAAGGTGGATTTCTTTTTCCTTCTGATGAGAGAACTGAAGTTCAGTGAGTGTGAAATAGGAGTTAGGAGTAATTCATAACTCTTAAGATAACTTTTTAAGAAAGAAAACCTCTTACCCTTCAGGCACCTAAAGAGAAGCAGAGAGATATTGCACTTCTTTAAATTCGTTTTTGAGTTTTAATGTCCGTATTGGGAAACATTATGGGACACTTGAGGTCCAGTTGGAACTACTGTGCCACCACTAAGTGCATGTGCTTTAGTGATATCTGATGCTGCAGGTAAAGTCCCAGCTGCATTCAGGTGGACACATAAACTAGGAAAAGATGAAAGGGACCCTGACGTGCAGAACACATAAAATACATACAGGCTCACTCTCTCTCAGAAACACACATAGTCAACACCATCAGAAACTTGTAGTTTTGCTGTAAAGCTTTTCAGTCAGTGAAAATAGGAAGGCATCATCCATTCTTTAGAAAGGAAGAAAAGAGTAATAATGTTTAAAAATAATTTTATGACAAAAAAATCTCTTTTCCCGTACTAAAGTGTTTAGAACATGATTAAATTTCAAAACCAAATTTAATGAGAATTTTAAAAGATGTGGGGATCCAAGAACAACAACAAAAAAAGAACATCTTGAACATCTAATTTTTGGCAGGATAAAAGTTAATATTATATCAAAAATTTTCACAACATGTAGTTACTTGTAGCATTTCTGGCAAGGCAAAATAGAGACCTGTGTAATTATTTATTTTTGTAAACTCTTTTGTAGTGCTTACTTTGTACCAAGCACTGTTCCAGAAGCTTTATGACTAATGTTCCACAATTGAGTAGGAAGTCAGCATTGGATTTTTGTAGACTCCTTTGATTAAATTTATGATTTCTCTTCTACTCCTACTTTGATGGGAAATCCTTAACATTAATGGGTATAAATTTTTGTCAAATGCTTTGTCTGCATCTATTAAATGGATCATATAACATTTCTCTTTCATTTTGTTAATATGCACGATTGATTTTCTATTGTCAATCCAACTTAGCATTCCTGGGATAAATCTCATTGGTCATGATGTATTATCTTTTTCATATATTGTTAGATTAAATTACCTAATATTTTGCTAACGTTTTGAATATATGAGTTCATGAGGGATATTGGTCTATAGTTTTCTTCTCCTATAATGTCTCTCTCAGGTTCGTATCAGGCTTAGGCTGGTCTCCTGAAATGAGTTTAAAACTGTTCCACTTTCCTTTGTTTTCTGAAAATATCCATGTTGCATTGCTATTATTTCATTCTAAATATTTAATGGAATTAACGAGTGGAGATAGCTGAACCTTATGTTATCTTTATTTACGGTAGTGAATTCAATTTTTTTGGTATAGTGGTTCTTAAGTTTTAGCATGTACCACAATCACCTGGCAGGCTTGTTAAACCCCAACTTGCTGAGCCCCCTTCCAAGATTCTGTGGGTGTAGCGTGAGGCCCGAAATTTGCATTTCCCATAAGTTCCCTGGAGCTACTGCTGCTGCTAATCTTCCAAGCACACTTTGAGAACCACTGCTTGAATAATGAGAGGGCTAGAGATCCTATTCTGCTGCTGGCGGATAGGAATGGTTACTTTAAAGTCCCAGTCTGATCATTTTACATCTGTTCCATGCCTGGGTTTTCATCTATTGACTGTTGATTCTTGACAATGTGTTTTCTTGCTTTTTCATGCATAGTGTAATATTTTTTTATTGAATGCTGGTCATTGTGCGTAAAAGATGTAGTGTGGGGTATGGAGTGTTGGAGAATTTTGGTCAGTTCTCCTCACACTCAGACACAAAAGGTCTTAAGTTTCCTGCATCTCGTTGTGGGTCCCTCTCAGCTCTCCTGCCCTTCCCTCTGGGGTAGATCACGACTGCCTCATATTTGATGCAAGGCCCAGACTGCAGGAGGCTTTTCCCTGGCTCTCCTGCTCTACTATCTGACTTAACCCAGCTTCCCAGTGGAGAGGGTGAGGGTTGTCTCTCTCAGTCCTTCTTTACGCCCTTAATGAGGCTTTGCATTGGCCATGGTGGTGACTTGTGGGACCTAACATGCCTGGCTGTGTTCACAGGATGGATCTCAGGCAATACGATGGCGTGAATTTTTGCGTATAATATATGCATATATAGGATTATTTTTAAATGCTTGAGATATTGGGAAACTACACTCATTTGACAGGAACACCCCCCTTATGGGAAGAATAGGAAAGGGGAAAGGAGTTGTGTCTAGAATTGAGACACTTAAACCAGGGAGAGACTGGCTGGCTTCAGTGGGTTATAGGAGCCTGACATCAGTGCTATCCAAATGAAGCAAACACTAAAATCTCACTTAAGAAAGAAATAGAAAATTGGATAGAGATGGGAGGGGAAAGATCTCGGGGGGAGAGTGTGCCTTTAAAAGGCATAGGGCTGTTGGACCAGGTAAAAACATTTTGTTTTTTTAATTTATTACATGTGAGTCATGGCCAGATTCTCGGACACAAAGCAGCACTCCCTGGAGATGTCACAGATAGTATTGTGATTGAATCGATTCAGGAGCTTTGAACTAACAATAGGGGCATTCCACACCCCTGCAAGGCCCTGCCAACTGTAACAGTGTATAACATGGTGTTCTTGATCAAAACTGCCTCAATAGGTTAAAAAATGCCTCACATTTGCTCACAAATTATAATTCTTATAAGAGCCCTATAAAGTAGGAGTTACTAATCACATTTTACACATTAAAACAAACACATTACCAGCAAAGGAAACTATAAATAAAACAGACAACACTCAGAATGGGAGAAAATATTTGCAAACGAATCAACAGACAAAGGCTTAATCTTCAAAATATATAAACAGCTTGTGCAGCTCAATATTAAAAAAAAACAACCCAATCAAAAAATGGGCAGAAGACCTAAATAGACATTTCTCCAAAGAAGACATACAGATGGCCAAGAAGCACATGAAAAGCTGCTCAACATCACTAATTATTAGAGAAATGCAAATCAAAACTACAATGAGGTATCACCTCACACCAGTCAGAATGGGCATCATCAGAAAATCTACAAACAACAAATGCTGGAGAGGGTGTGGAGAAAAGGGAAACCTCTTGCACTGTTGGTGGGAATGTAAATTGATACAGCCACTATGGAGGTTCCTTAAAAAACTAAAAATAGAACTACCATACAACCCAGCAATCCCACTGCTGGGCATATACCCTGAGAAAACCATAATTCAAAAAGACACATGCACCCCTGTGTTCACTGCAGCACTGTTTACAATAGCCAGGTCATGGAAGCAACCTAAATGCCCATCAATAGACGAATGGGTAAAGAAGATGTGGTACATATATACAATGGAATATTACTCAGCCATAAAAAGGAACAAAACTGGGTTATTTGTAGAGACGTGGATGGACCTAGAGACTGTCATACAGAGTGAAGTCAGAAGAGAAAAACAACTATCGTACATTAATGCGTATATGTGGAATCTAGAAAAATGGTACAGATGAACCAGTTTGCAAGGCAGAAATGGAGACACAGATGTAGAGAACAAATGTATGGACACCAAGAGGGGAAAGTGGGGAGGGGAGGTGGTGGGATGAATTGAGGACTGGGATTGACATGTATAAACTAATATGTATAAAACAGATAAATAATAAGAACCTGCTGTATAAAAAATAAAATAAAATTCAAAAATTCAATAAAACAAAACAAAACAAAAACACATTACAACAAAAATGGAGGGTCTTCAGTATACATACCATATCCAAGCAAAAATATCCAGTGTAAAACAAAAAAAAACCTTTATAGCAAAAGACTTTATAGCAAGATGAGTTAGCTTAACTCTTATGTTTTTTCTCCTTTGCCACCATTGTTTCTTTGCAGACTTCAGATGTCCTAGATTGGACGCTTACACTTTATATTAATATCATTTATCTTTATGGTTTTGCGTTTCCTTTGCTTATTTTTGTTGTTTTGTAGAATGGTTCATTTTGGAAATTACATCCTGGCTTGTCTGCACTTAGGAGAGAAAGGAAAGGGAGCTGGTTTGTCCACGCTGTGCCCACGGGCGCTCACCTAGTGCTAGGCTGGACCATTGAGAGATGCTGCAAGCCCTGTGGGGTGAGGCATTTATTAAGAAATTCTTCCTGGAGAATGAATGGGACAAAAAAGACTGCTCTTTCTTCCCCTACCCAGGGCTAGTCTCTTGCAAAAGCACATGTGAAAATGGTTGAAAAGGATCCAGTGCTATTAAAGTGTGCCAGATACTACATTTTTAGTGTAGCTCCCAGTTCAGTCTAAAAAAGAGCATAGTGTGGTTTATATATAACACAGAGTCCCTTAAAAACAAAAGAAAGTTTGACTATAGCAGAGAAAATCTAAACGCTGTGCACTGAATGAAGTTTAGACCCTGGGTGAGGTACTTTTAGGCTCTCAGCAAATGGAAATAATTTGATTTTTATAGTGGTGATATGAAAATACATAGTTCTCTGAAAGAAAGCAAAGTAGAAAATTTTATTCTCTTTCAAGTATGTATACATCCCTAACAAGCCATTCTTACTCCTAAAGTTGTGGTACATTTTTAACCCTTTGATAGTTACAGACTTGAATCCCCACCCCCCACCCCCCGCCAAATTAACATTACCTCTTGAAGGGCTGTTAGCATTTATCTCAATTTTACTGATTGTTTCACACCTTATAATTTCCTTGAGACTAACAGTTTTTGGTTCTTAATTCAAATGAGTTTTGCCACTGTTCTCAGCTTATAAGATGATTATGTATTCTGCATCTTAGTGTGCTTTCTGGTGATAAATTATATTATAATTGTCCCTGCCAGAGTTGCTGGAGTTAAGTGCCTGGTGGCATTTTCATTATCCAAGTCACTTTCCTCCCCAAGGGTTGGTAACTTTACCCTTCTACAATATGCTTTTGGGGACTTCCTTGATGGCACAGTGGTTAAGAATCCACCTGCCAATGCAGGGGACACAAGTTCGAGCCCTGGTCGGGGAAGATCCCACATGCCATGGAGCGACGTAAGCCCATGTACCACAACTACTGAGCCTGAGCTCTAGAGCCCACAAGCCACAACTGTTGAGCCCGCATGCCACAACTGCTGAAGACCACGTGCCTAGAGCCCGTGTTTCACAACAAGAGAAGCCACCACAATGAGAAGCCCACATGCAACAACGAAGACCCAATACAGCCAAAAATAAATAAATTAATTTAAAATATATATAAAAGTTACCATTAAAAAATTATAAACTTTAAAAAATAAATAAAATATGTTTTTGGTATTCATTTACTAATAGAATATGCATATTGGTGCAGGGCAAAAACAGATATCCCTAATATTTATATTTAGGCCTACTCTCAATAGAGTACTTCTTTGATTAGAACTTTTATCATGGAAAGGAAGAACTTCTCCCCACTCATTGTTAGAAAAGCAACAATGGGAGTTGTTGGTCTGAGAAACATGGAGGAGGGCTGAATTTATTCTATGCCTGAAACTTCTTTCTCTCCTACACACATAAAAAAAATGTGTCACCAGGAACCTGCTACTGGTTGTGTTCACAGTGGTTCAACAGCATTCCATAAAGGCTCAAGAGGACTGATGAGATGTGAAAGATGGGCTGCTCATCAAAACAAGTTATTTTCTGGACTGTCAACCTTGCATGATGAGTCCATGACACAACTTCTGCTGGAAACAAAATTGAGTGCACCCAGTGGAACGCAGAGGGGTAGATGGAGTTCCTGGCATGATGTAATAGTGTGAAATCACAGATAGATGTTCACAGGAATTTCTATGTATTTTATGTAGCACATTGTAGCAAATTCTTAGAAAGAGTTGCAGGTAGAGAATTTATAGACACACGTGCTAATATATGAATATAATATAAAACCATCTGGCCTAGAAAAGTGGCAACATAAGTTGAAATGTACATATTTAGGTATGAATGTGTATATGTTTGTATATAGATTATATATCCAATATTAATGGCCTGCAAATTAATTTTTCTTTTTTTTTCTCTCTCTCTTTCTTTTCCCTTCTTTCTTTTCTTTCTCTGTTTCTCTTTCTCTTTTTCTCTTTCTTTCTCTTCCTTCTTCCCTCCTTCCCTCCTTTCTTTCTTCCTTTTTCTTTCTTTCTCTTCCTTCCTTTTTTTTTTTTTTTTTTTTTGCGGTATGTGGGCCTCTCACTGTTGTGGCCTCTCCCATTGTGGAGCACAGGCTCCAGACGCGCAGGCTCAGCGGCCGTGGCTCACGGGCCCAGCCGCTCCACGGCATGTGGGATCTTCCCGGACTGGGGCATGAACCCGTGTCCCCTGCATCGACAGGCGGACTCTCAACCACTGCGCCACTAGGGAAGCCCTCTTCCTTTCTTTCTTCCTTTCTTTCTTGTCCCTCCCTCCCTCCCTTCCTTCCTTCCTTCTCTCCCTCTCCCTGTCTGTCTCTGTCTATCTATCTATCTATCTATCAAGTCTATCTCTTTTTTTTAGACAAGGATTACACAGTCATAACATTTATGGATTAAGATACTCCTATTGTCAGAATAAGCAAATCATTTCTCTTTAAAGCTTTAGCCTCTAAAGGCCTATTTAAAAAACAGCATGAGATCCTTTAAACGACCCTTTAAAACAATATAATAAATCAATTAAATAAGTAAATACAAGCAGGTTGTGCAAAAATCGATTCCCTTCAAATTCTTATTGTTATTTACCCTTGTTATGTAATTATTCTTTGGTGACATAAGTACCACAGTGCATCAGAATGATTGTAGAATCTGGAATTAGACAAACTTGTGTTTGAATCCCTATTTTATATGTAATGCTGAGTGATTACATCCCTCCTTGGCATTTTAGTTTTCTGTAAAATGAGTGTAATAGTATCTACCATGCAGTGTTGCTATAACAATGAAATGTCATGTAAAGTACCTAACCCATTTCTACCATGTAGTAGGTGTATAATAAATACTGGATTCCTTCCCTATATCACCTGAGAATTTTAAATGGGGGGCAGAGAGCATGTTTCAGTTTAAACCAATTATTTACTGTTTCAAGATATATAGAAATGCTATTTAGAAAAGAGAAAGGCAGCTGTGTATTAGGTAGAGAATGTGGACATTGAGTGCCTAAGCTTCCCTGGGATCAATATTGCAAAACGCTTGATTTTATCTTGAGGCTATTGCAAGTTGTCAGATTATCAGACTTATTTTTTATTAAAAGATTAAATACTAAGATATATTTCAGAGTCATATATAATAATTGGGAGATCACTGATGCTGTAATCAAGGAGTTCACAAGCTAGTTAGAAGACAGATGTAATAGCAAGTGATCCACTGTGAACACTGCAGCATTATGTGTTTGGTAGAAGCCTTGCCATGGGACCAGTGGTTGGGCACATCATCAAAAAAGTTGATTAAAGCTGTGAGCCATAAAAAGTGATACATGTATACTGTAAATATTTTGTTTAAATTTAAAACTTACAAAGGCATGTTCATTTGATGTAGTGCCAACACATTTCCTTTGAGTGTGTATCTGCTGATTGCAGTGCCTACTTTTTTTTTTCTCATAAACCACAATCATAATGCAATATCTAGTACCCAATTCTAGCTGTTAAAAATGTAAAATAAGTCATGAGGATGTAATGTACAGCATGGTGATTATAGTTAATAATACTGTATTGCATATTTGAAAGTTGCTAAGAGAATAGATCTCAGAAGTCCCTATCACAAGAAAAAACATTGTAACTATTTATGGGGATGGATGTTAACTAGACTTATTATGGTGATCATTTCACAATACATGCAAACACCAAATCACTATATCGCACACCTGAAAATAACATGATGTATATATCATTAAATCTCAATTTCAGAAAAGAAAACATGTGAAACAAGAGTTTAGAGACTTGAAAAGCAATTTGAATGCTGCATAAAGTTTTAGAAATTGTGTTGTCTTGCCCATACCTAATTCAACAGCAGTGTTCAGCAATCCATCTTTACAATGTTGTTTGTAAATTCATTCAACTTTGTTTTCATCAAACAACATCCTTCCTTTAACCCTTCTATATCACTTATTCACATAATGGAGTCACATAATTAGAATAAAATGCACAAATGGCATAAACAAGTTTGAGAAACACAAACAAAAACTAACCATAACCTGAACATAACCATCACTGTAGTTGTGATGGTTATAGGGGCTCTTGGATTGTATTTACATATGGTAACTATTGTAGGTGTTTAATAATTATGCAACCTCAGGTGACTTGTTCTAAACCTCAGTTTCTGCTTTCTAAAATGATCATAACTGAGTTGTTATAAGGAGTAAAGCACTTAGCACAATGTCTGACACATAAGATGTTCCTAAAATGTTAAGGAGGATGATGATGATGATATATCAGAGAAGCCTTCAAAGCCGAGAAGATGTAATCATACTTAAGGAAATAGGTTATTTTATTCCCAAGAGAATCTCTTCTTATATTTATTTTCTGTAATGGTTGTTGTTGCTGTTAACTTGTGAAAATTCTCTAGCAGACGTGTAGCCACACTTTCAATAGGCATTTAAGGCTTCATGCACTTACTGTTCCTAGGTTTTTCTAGGGACAGGGACTGTCCTAAAGGATAGGACCAAATATTTTGGAGTTGCTAGCTTCTATTGGAAGAAATAGAAAACTTCACCACAGGCAGAGTTACAAGCAAAGGTTCTGGGTGGGGATGAGGCAGGAAACAAACAACTAGCGCGACTTCGTGATGAACACAGCTCCTGCTAGACTGACTTAATTTCCTTTCATCATTCAACAGTGCTCTGTTTTGTGTATAAAATAAGCATAATGAAAGTTGCAATCTATCTACATGGTACCAAGTGTTTAAAAGTATTTGATTTTGTCCGTTATATAAGTTTTAGCTAAATAGGAAGCTGGAATCTCTTCCTTTGTCTTATTCTCAAGTATTGGTGTCTGCAAGCTTCTGTCCTTAACCACTTCTCACTTTGAATGCTTTCAACAGAGAAACAGACTTACTTCCATGGCCTCAACACCAACAAAACTTTATGTGTTTATCTCACTTATGAGTCTGTATGACCCTCAGGCATTTTGCATACGACATGCTCTAAAATGTACTAATTTCCATTTCTCACTCCTTTAACATGTTCCTTTTCAAAGGTTGTTTGCTCAAGCCAGACACCTGGGAACCAACCTTGACCCTTATGCCTTTCTTACTCCTCACATCCAAATAGACCTCCCAGAATTGTTAGTATTTCTTTTTTTTTTTTTTTTTTTTTTTTTTTAAGATTTATTTAGGAACAAGTAGATATGGACTTAGTAGTATTTATAAGTAGCTTCTTAGTGTGCGGGCCTCTCACTGTTGTGGCCTCTCCCATTGAGGAGCACAGGCTCCGGACGCGCAGGCTCAGCGGCCATGGTTCACGGGCCCAGCCGCTCCGCGGCATGTGGGATCCTCCCAGACCGGGGCACGAACCTGTGTCCCCTGCATCGGCAGGCGGACTCTCAACCACTGCGCCACCAGGGAAGCCCCGTTAGTATTTCTTTATGAAAAAAAAAAATTTGTTTTATTACAAAAAATTAGATAACAGTTTTTCTAAGGTAGCATTTAAAACACCTTAAATGATTAATTATGAAGGGAAGAATTGCTGTTAATAGCTGTAGAGGTTGATTCTATGATATGAGGATTCTATGACATAAAAGCTTTATGGATGAGGGAACATTTGAAATGAGATTTAAAAGAGGGGTGAGACTTTGGGGGATGGATAGGAGGATGCAGATACAGCATTTTAGCCAAAGGCAAGAGAGATAGGGCAGAAGAGCAACAGGAGGACCAGAGGAACCTAGTGTAGGAAGGTTGCGTTGAACAAGGACCAAGGCAAGTCGAGGGACCTGAGCACCAGAGTCATCGTGCGTCTTTGAGCGAGCAGTGCCACTGGAGTTGACGGTGAAAACTATGTTGAAACGTGAAACAGGAGGACAAAGCATAAGAGCATGGAAGAAGAAATTTGATAGTGAAGATAATAAAGAAGAATTGCTACCAGGAGAGGAAGTTGGGTGAAGAGAAGTTTTCCTTAATGAGAAGCTGTCTGGGGCAGTTTTTAGGTTAAGAAAAGGCAGAAATTGAAATGAGAAAGAGAAGCGACAATAAAGCAAGTTAATATCGCAAATAGAAGGTAGTGGACGCGCACGAGAGCATTATCTTGGAAAGGATAGCAGACAATTTTCCTCTAAGGTCATAGGGAAGGAAGAACATATGAGTGACAATAGCTGAAGAAATTTGAGGAAGAAGAAATATAATAATAAGAGAGTTTTTATTGTATGGTTCTGGACGAAGGAAGTAGGAAGTGGGCAGCTGGGCAGCACTTTAAAATACTAGTGCTGTCAGACACAGAAAACAAACTTATGGTTACCAAAGGGGAAACGGGTGGGGGAGAGAGAAATTGGATAAGTTAGGGATATGGGATTAACAGATACAAACTATCAATATTTTACATATAACATAGATAAAACAGCAAGGTCCTAGTGTATAGTACAGGGAACTATATTCAATATCTTGTAACAACCTACAATGGAAAAGAATCTGAAAAAGAATAGATACGTATAACTGAATCACTTTGCTGTACACCTGAAACTAACACAACATTGTAAATCAGCTATACTTCAATAAAAAATAAAATATCAGTGCTGGGTCACGCTTCCAAAGGTTCTGATATACGTGGCCTGATGTGGAGCCCAGGTGTCAGCATTTTAAAACATCGCCCAAGTGATTCTAATGTCCAACCAGGGTTGAGGGAAAGGCTGGGGTGCCCCTATTTAGAGTAGGTAGAGAAGGTTTGAACACCTGTTGAGATTAAAGAGCCATTAAGGCATAACATCTTTTGACTGAAAAATCAGGAAGAATTGAGGCCAGAGAGTAAGGAAGAGGGAACATGCAGTTTTCCTATGCATCCAATGGACTCTGCATTCTCCCTTATTTAGTTTACTCTCATTTCTTATTACTTCCACCTGTTGGCCTTTATTTCTGACCAACCCCACACTCTTTGCTTTCGCATGACCTCGCTTTTCATAATCTGCTTCCCTTGCTTCTTCCATCCTTCACACTTTTCAACTTTTCCTAACTTTATGCCCATTAGTTCCCTTCCACTTTCCTGTAGCCGAAGAAGCAAAAATCACTTTGGCCAGGCAGGGAACAGAAACCAGACAGTTTTGATACATGAGCCAAGCCCGAGCTGCCTGCAGAACTGAGCAGGCTTGGAGGATACAGCACTGCCAGAGAGACTGCTCAGAGAGTTGAAGCAGGAGGAGGTAAAGGGCGAGCCACCGCCTCCCCATTTTGTGCATTTACCTGCAGAGCTATCATCTCAGGTTCTTTGGGAAAGTTGCAGTTATATAGACCAGTCTCAGAGTATGAGCAAAATACTGGCAACCAGTCCATGCTTTCTTGTGACAGTGGTGTGACTGGGAGATTATACTACTTGGAACTGTTTTAATGACAAGTGGGAGAAAGGAATTTGAAAGAGTTTGAGCTAAAAAGGAAACCATTACACAGAAATGTTCTAAGGATGCCAAAGACAGATAGGACTAAAACCAAGAACTAAAATTTTCCAGACTGTCTGTCCCTTACTTCCCCCATATTCTGCTGATTTTGTTTTCTTTTCCCCTCCATCTTGCAGGCCCGTGTTCCCTGCTGCTTTTCCATCCAAGTGGTGGAAACTGTTCCAGGGATAACAGTTCTGACCAGAGAGAGAGTGTGTGTGTGTGTGTGTGTGTGTGAGAGAGTGAGAGAGAGAGAGAGAGAGAGAGAGAGAGAGAGAAACTGCCCTAATTTTAGCACTCTTGAGAAATAATCTAGTTGGTTTATTGGGGTTACTTCCTGGCCATCTACAGCTAAGACATTCAGCTCTTCAATACCAACTCGGTTGCCAGGTGTGCAGCCCTCTAAATGAAGGGGCGGGGGGGTGGGGAAAACATGAAGAATCTGAGCCACCAAAAGGCAGTCGCTCTAGAGACAATCTGGTTTGGTAACTGATGTTAATTCCCCCCAAAGTTCTAAGGTTGATAATTAAGACTAAATATATCGTAGCATCCCATTGGTAGTTCAATACATAAAATCTCTATTTTGAAACAAAATAAATAATGTATTTCTTAAGTCAGGATTCACCCTAGAGAAATGCTGTAAGTGTACTTAAAGGTAAAAAAAAAAAAAGCCTTATCTGAAAAATCACAAATGCAGTAAATTTAGGCAGGTATTACATTTCACATATGGTCTCTAAGAGTGAAACAGAAAATGGGATAGGGCCTCTAGTAGTGTGTTGTACCCTTCACCTCACACAAAAGTGAAAAGGACAGCTATTAGGGGACAGTCATGTGCTTGACGACAAGAGTGCGAATTTACCCTTACTATCATTCCTTTCCATTCCCTCTACAACTTTAAACCGTGTGGCTTCATTTACATTTAAAACGTGTATGTGCAAAAGTATGAGTCATAGTGGTAGTAGTAGTAGTGTCAGTGAGAGAAGTTTTTCATGTGTTTCAAGATTTGGGTTTTGTGTCACTGTATGAGAAGTCTGAGAATCATGGTGTACAAGAATGTCACTGATTATTTCACTGCATTTTTTAGCCCAGCAAATAAAACTGATGGTGGGAACTTATTGGCAATGAGAAAATAGCAATTTGTGTAAAATAGAGTTGAGGGCAAATTTCAGGAATTGTTACTTTAAGCCGCATGTCAGTGGTCATGTGAGGTCCTAACTGGGGTACAGCCTGTGGCAAATTCTCTTACTCATTTTGCCTTAGACCCTCATTTTGATTTTATGGATACTATTCTGAACTAAGCTACTGTCATCTCCCACCTGGACTACTCAAGTATCTTCCTAATTGGTTTAGCCACATGTACTGTGGTCCCCTTCATTTTTTCTCCACGGTGTTGCCAGAATGTTAATCTCATGATGCAGTTCTGGACCCCCAGTACCAATGTGGCTAGTTACCATCACTTTCTACCTCTCCTGGGAGTCATCCAAAAGCATTGTAGTGTCAGGGTTCTCCAGAGAAACAGAACCAGTAGGATGGATATATATATATATATATACACACAAACATATATATGATTTATTGTAAGGAATAGGCTTATGCAGTTATGGGGGCTGAAGTGTCCCATGATCAGATCATCCCTGGTATAATGATAATAAGGAAGGACTGGTTTCCTGGGCTTGCAACTTGTGTAGCTGTAGAGAGCCCCATGCCCAGAAGGGCACATTTGGTTTGACACTCTGCTGATGCCATCGTGAAAAGCATAATAATTTTATATTTTGAGTTTATGTTTTGTAAGTGAAGTCTGAAGGGACAATCTGTAAATATTTTACACACACACACACATAAATAATATGGTTGACAATAAATAGCAAATAAAAAATGCCATGAGAAATTGAGAAAGAGAGTATCCATAGGAAAAAAATACACTATATTTTAGTACCTTTAATGGCAATTTTTTTCTGATTTTGAACATGGGGCACTGTGTTCTCATATTGCACCGATCCCTGGAGATTAAGTAGTCAGTCCTGGAGAGGGAATTTTGCAAAGGCGTGAATATCAAGAGGTGGGAATTGTTCCAGGCTTTCTGGGAGGCCGGCTACCACACTAATTAATACAAGAGGATAATTCTCCCTGCTAAAAAACTATGTTTTAAAAAATTTTTATTTATTTATTTTTGGCAGTGTTGGGTCTTCGTTGCTGTGCACAGGCTTTCTCTAGTTGCAGCGAGCAGGGACTACTCTTCGTTGCAGTGCATGGGCTTCTCATTGTGGTGGCTTCTCTTGTTGCAGAGCACAAGCTCTAGGTGCGCAGGCTTCAGTAGTTGTGGCACGTGGGCTCAATGGTTGTGGCTCGCGGGCTCTAGAGCACAGGCTCAGTAGTTGTGGTGCACGGGCTTAGTTGCTCTGTGGCATGTGGGATCTACCTGGACCAGGGCTCGAACCCGCGTCCCCTGCATTATCAGGTGGATTCTTAACCACTGCACCACCAGGGAAGCCCTAAAATCTATTTTTAACCTTATACCGAATTTATATATGGATACATATGTGTTGTGTGTGTGCGTATGTGTGTGTATTTACAAAATTTTGACTCATCAAAACATTGTCACCAATAGGTACCAAACTATGGATGAGTGTTATGGAAGTAGATTTTAAAGATTTCTAAAAGGTTGTGTGTTTTTCATCAGCATGTATGTGTTTTTTAAAATCAGTTTCCTCTAAAAGATTAGTTTTTTAACAATATCATAGTTCATTGCGTGTTGTCAACATTTTTTTGTTATAAAATATCACACTGTAAAGTTAATACGGTGCTCTATGGGAATAATTCTAGTTCTAGTGAAGATGCTAAGAACTCCCTAGATATTTCTAATTTCATACAGAGATCATTCTGTACAGATATAATTCTTTTTTTTTTTTTTTTTTTTTTTTTTGTGGTATGCGGGCCTCTCACTGTTGTGGCCTCTCCCATTGTGGAGCACAGGCTCTGGACGTGCAGGCTCAGCAGCCATGGCTCATGGGCCCAGCCACTCTGTGGCATGTGGGATCTTCCCGGACCGGGGCACGAACCCGTGTTCCCTGCATCGGCAGGCGGACTCTCAACCACTGCGCCACCAGGGAAGATATAATTCTTAATGATCTATCTCCTAGTATTTTTATAGACGAGTTATATGCTGCTAGGGTTATACACAGGTTTTATAGATGAGCTTTACCTCATATATAAAAATACAATTCATGCTCTGTATTCTGGATGTAGTTTCCAGAACAGTGGCCTTCTAGTCTTGTCAAAGAGTTGTCATTGAAAATAGATCATAATAAAAAAAGAAGTCAAAGGGAAATTATGCAAATTCAGCCGTATTAAAAAAAAAATCTTAGTCTTTGTTTTGGTGTTCTTCTATATTCACTCATAGTCTGAAACTACAGCTGACCACAGAACAACTGTGATAAGCATGGAAGCGAGGTTTCACAAAACAAAGATGAAAATACGTTGTTAGCTTTCAAAAGCTAATAGGACCTGTAAAGTATATTTAAGAATGTAAATTGAGAATTTCCAGGTACTAAGATAAAGTTCTAAGAATTATTTCTTTACACACAGGGTTCAAAAATTTCATAATTTAATGGTAAAATAAAATAGGATACATTATTTGAAATTCAAAATATTGAGCTAATGGACTCCCTTCAGTTCACATCACAGAATAGCTAATAAGATTCTAAACACCCTGACTGAGATTAAAACTGGATATATTTGACTCTTTAACTATATCCCTGAAACTTATTTCCATTTCTACAGAAAGAAAACCAGACATTTTTGTACATTCACTTCGACGTTCAGAAAAAAAAAAAAATCCTCTGCAACTGACCTGATGTCAGAAAAACAGTAGCATCAAATGTATTTTAAATCAGTATTGGCTGTGACTTTGTCAAGCCTACGTCAAAGATGTTTATTCTCTAATAGGTCAAAAGAGGCAGTTACTGTTAATAGAAGGGCCAAGAGGCAGCTAGATATTTAACATTTTTTCTTTTAAGACTAAAACATGAATATATCAATAGAACAAAAATGAGTAGACATTTCCTAAATCTCTTAAAGTTTAAAGAGCAAGCCAGGATATTGCATGCTGAATCTATTAGTCAGATTTTTTTCTTCCAGAGCACTTATCATCCTCTGACATATATATTTATTAGATATTTTATTTATTTATCTATTTCTTTGTTCCACTAAAAGTTAATCATTCTTCAATGAGGGTGGATGCTGTATTAACTACTATATCTTCAGAATTTAGAATAGTAGTGGACACATGGTAGCCACTTAAATTATTTGTTAAATAAATAAACCTATCTTTAGGTTGTCTTCAATTTACTAAAAGACGATTTTTAAACTGTGTCATGGGCAAGAAAAGGAAGTGTGAGCCTGGTTGTTTTACATGATGACAAATTTACTTTTGGGTTTCTACCTTGCTTATTTCTGTTGCTGTGTTCAAAATTAGCTTTTTAAAGACTTTCCTATATCTGAACCTAGTTGGAAATTATATTAACAGCCAGTCAATACAATAAGACATGCCAGGAGCTGCATGTATTGGTATTACTTCTGGTCTCTAGGAGCCTAAATGTTGAGCAGTACACTTTGAGGAATTTCAGATTTGGAAAGGACAATTCCGGAAACTGCCATAATTTGTGAAGAATAGAAAAAGTATGATGCTGATAATGATACTGCTTTTTCTAGACTAGACTCAATAAATTAGCATGAGTTAGTATTCACTATTTTATGGATGCTAGCTTCCAAAGATGAATATGTAAGTGATTTTAATGGTGATAAGTAATATGAGAAGGACGACCACTATGGTATAGAACTGTGACTACTGTGACTGTCAGCCCACTTTGGATGAATTAGGAGAAAAGTGTTCCCAATCTATGAATACCCATTGTAATGTGGAATAAATAAGCACAGAAGGCTCCTTAAGAGATTATGAAGATGGGGTGGCAATAGATAGCATTCCAGAAGTTGCTGTATGGTTTTAGAATGCAGGTATTTCCACAATTGTATGAATGTTTCTTTTTACTAAGTATCAAAAATGGTTACTATAGAAGGAACAGCTGCTGTAGTGGAAGGGCAGCAAATGAGTAATACTTTCCATCCTTGAAGCTTCCTAATTTGTAGGTGCATTTTTGGAACATGTTTGGAAATCATATATTTAGGATAATGAGAGACATGTCAGTTCATAGATACTTTTGAATAAAATAGGAGAACTAGGCTATATATGGGATGGGCCCCTGATAGTAATGGTAAGAATTTATTGAGAGTTTACTTTGGGCCAGGCATTGTGCTAAACACTTTGCAAGCTATCTGTTTGGATGGCCAAAAGGTGTTTTACTGCTTAGAGGAGATATCAAAAGGAGAGTTGAGAAGTCCCATTCTCTCAACTCCTTTCACTTGGGACAAATCAGTCCGTTCTTCGTAACAGAGGAGGAGGCTCTTTAGAAATATGAAAATCAGATCAGTAATTTTAGCCATTCTAGGTAGTTTAACCAACTTCTCAAGTTCAATGACGAACATTAATACTATTCCTTTGGCTATTTTGACCATGTTCAATTTTTTTTTTTTTTTTTTTTTTTTTTTT
>NW_006776799.1:302980-323526 GCF_000442215.2 Lipotes vexillifer
TCTCACTGTTGTGGCCTCTCCCGTTGCGGAGCACAGGCTCCGGACGCGCAGGCTCAGTGGCCACGGCTAACAGGCCCAGCTGCTCCGCGGCATGTGGGATCTTCCCAGACCGGGGCATGAGCCCGTGTCCCCTGCATCGGCAGGCGGACTCTCAACCACTGCACCACCAGGGAAGCCCCATGTTCACTTTTTAAAAAATAGTTTAGTAGTGGCTTAGCAAGCCAGGGTGGTGAGAGTAGTCCACCCCAGTTGCAGGCAGTAAGAATAGGTACCATCTCATCTGGAAGTTGAATGGGTTCTGGAAATCTAATGTACAGTGCAGTGATTATAATCAACAGTACTGTATTACATACTTCAAAGTTGCTGGGAGACTGCATCTTAAGTGTCCTCAATGCAAAAGAGAAATGATAATTATGTGATGTGATGGAGGTGTTAGCTAACTGTATGACGGTAATCATACTGCAGTGTATAAATGTATCAAGTCAACATGTACACCTTGAACTTATAAAATGCTACGTGTCAATTATATCTCAATTTTAAAAAAATTATGCACTGCTGTAAAACAATTTAAAACAATAATAAAATCAAGTAAAGATCCATCTTATTTTTAATAATACCATCCACCTGCAGTGTTTTAAATGTCAGTGATAAAGTACCCCTCCTAGAAAAGAATCTTCTGTTGATCTAATTTCTAAATTGCTTTTGTTACTGTTGGGTTTCAATAATACATTAAGGGCTTCCCTGGTGGCTCAGTGGTTAAGAATCCGCCTGCCAATGCAGGGGACATGGGTTTGAGCCCTGATCAGGGAAGATGTCACATGCTGTGGAACAACTAAGCCCGTGCGCCATAACTACTGAAGCCTGTGCACCTAGAGCCCATGCTCTGCAACAAAAGAAGCCTCTGCAGTGAGAAGCTCACGCACTGCAACGAAGAGTAGCCCCTGCTGGCCATAACTAGAGAAAGCCCGCACACAGCAACGAAGACCCAACACAGCCAAAAATAAATAAATAATATATTAAAAGCATATATTAAAAATATGCATTAATATATTAAAGCATATATTAAAATATGCTTAAATTAGCATATTTTTATTATCTTTTGATAAGTATTGTATTTTACACAAAAGTAAGTTCAGAGAACTCCCAGATAGTCAATCCCAACACCCACAGACTCAGGGACACACACACTATTCAAGAATCTGTTTGCGATAGTTCAAAATTATTTAATTATTCAAACTTGCTTTGGGTACCAGTTATATCTCCAACCTCCCCAATTCCTGCTTTTAAGCAGTAGATTAGAAATAAACAAGGATATTATAAGTATATTTATAAAATGCTTATATTATACATTTTATATCATATAAATATATATATAATTTATATTAAATATAAACATTTATAATATTTTACTATCAATAAGTAGATGAATTATAATTATGTAGATTATGTCATTATAAAGATGAAGAGGGCCTTCCCTGGTGGTCCAGTGGTTAAGTCTCTGTGCTCCCAATGCAGGGGCCATGGGTTTGAACTCTGGTCAGGGAACTAAGATCCCACATGCTGCACGGTGTGGCCAGAAAAAAAAAAAAAGGATGAAGAAACAGAACTTGAATTAATTCAATTCTGTTACTCTGTGTGACAGTTTGAGGGTTTTATTTGTGTTTAAATTTTAGAACAGTGAAAGGTTATAAACCAGAGATGTCATGGGGTTTATTTTTGTAAATGTAAATTTTAGATCACACATGAAATACTTTACTTAATTTATGAAGAAACAACTTGAATTAATTCAATTCTGTTACTCTGTGTGACAGTTTGAGGGTTTTATTTGTGTTTAAATTTTAGAACAGTGAAAGGTTATAAACCAGAGATGTCATGGGGTTTATTTTTGTAAATGTAAATTTTAGATCACACATGAAATACTTTACTTAATTTGAATAATATTTAAATAGAACCTTTAAAAGTTATCTATGTGGATATAACTGCTCTATCATGTCAGTAACTAAATAGCATTCCATTATAAGTGTATACCATATTGTATTTAACTACCTCACTATGAGAGACACTTGGTCTAAGTCCACCAACTTTACTTTAGCTGTGAAATTCCTGCATGGCATATTGGCTCAATTCTCACAGATCTAATAATTAATGAGACTGGAAGGAAATACTTAGAATATGTAAATGACAGATTTTGACTTTATAATTGTTAAGAAACTAAAACTAGATTTTATATCTATTTTTAAAAGCTGAATTGAATGTTGCATTATAAAATCTATTAATAACTCAAATTTTCCATTTGTTTACAAATCTTTAACAATTTCTAGTAAATTCTCTTGCATTACAGGACAAAAATGCTGTGCTACTCATAGATGATTAAGAGCTGTATTATTTTAGTTTAGTGTTTCCATTCCACAGAAGTTATCACATAAACCACCAGAAAGAATAGAATCCAGTTCTATTTGTGACATCTCTGCAAAATTATCACAATATTCCATGAGTATTTGAAAAACCAAAGTAATAATAGGCATTTCTATTGAGAGTTTCTTTGCCCATGAAGGACATAACCAAATTTACTTCTGGCAGAAACTCATTTGAGACATACTGACCAGAATATATTAAAAGAGAATTGTTTGCATTGCGTGGAACATTAAAATGGTATTCCATTTGATCTTTCTATTTCAGTAACACAATAATGAACATATTTAATTCTTACATATTTCAGTTTAATGGTGAACCATTTCCTCCATATTACTCCTGCCACCTACACTTCAAATTTATCATAATTACTCTCTTGGTAGTTCATCAAATCTGCAAATATGGTAAACATGACCAACCAAATATGATTTTCTGACTTCATTGAGATATGTTTGACAGATAAAAATGGTACATATATTGAAGGTGTACAACTTGATGTTTTGATAAACATCACTTTTTTGTGTAGTTTTTTTTTTTTTGGTGGTGAGAACACTTAAGATCTACCCTCTTAGCAAATTTCAAGTATCCAATACAATATTGCTAATTATAGTCACCATTTTCTACATTAGATCTCTTGAACTTACTCATCTTCCATAACTGAAACTTTGTACCCTTTGTCATAAGCCTTCAATTATTCTTAAAAACAATTAACTGCAAATGTGCTGGCATAATTTTACAAAATACATCAAATTTGAAAAGCAGATTATTCCTAATTTACCAGACTGAAATATTCAAGCACTAAAAATATATAAATATTCCATAACCATACATATAAAAGTAGTATCTGTTCAGTAGTGGCTCTCAAGACAGGGCAGCCAGAGCTTAATGTTCATTGTCATTTGACATTCTTGACAATGTGCAGAAAATCATTCTATGTACAGAATTCAGAAGAGATAACAAATGCCTTTTGTGGGCAAAATATATGAGTGTCAATGGGTCTAAAGCACATTCAATAGACATTTTATGCGCTTTATTATTTGTATGCCCCATAATAATCCTGGACGTTAGGCCCATTTAATAGATAAGGAGATTGAGCCTCAGAAGGGTTCATAAATTAGCCAAGGTCATACACCTGGTAAATGGCAGAACTGGAATTTTCACCCAGCTGTCTGGGAACTTAAAACCCATATGCTTTTGCAGTACTATACTGTCTTCGTTTTGGAATTTATAATCTATAATTGGGGAATGATGACACACATGTGAAACATCTAAGTAACAATGAAAGTCAAATATGATTTTGTACCAGAATGAGTGGTCCAGAGTGTGTGTGCGTGCGCGTGTGTGTGCGTGTGTGTGCGTGTGTGTAGCTAGAGAGAGTAATACAACTTAGAGAAGTGTAGTTGAAGAGGTTTTTGTCTCCTATTGCTTAAGTTTAGAGGATCTGCATTTTTTTCCTCAACCTCTGTAAAGTTGAGAGATTTAACATATATTATTTTAAACTAACTTTAGGTAAGTGATAATTACCCAAATATTTACTAATTTGATGAATTTCTACAAGTCCTTTTTTCTGTCTTCACAGAGAGAGTATAAATTACTAATCATTCTCAGTCAGTGGTTCCTTGTAAATGAAATATCTAAATTCATAATCGATCTATTATATGAAATTGGTGTTATACAAGAGCATTTTCAGTAAAGATGTTTCACTCCAAAATGAAATTTTATACAATCTAACATTCGTGAAAGAGGTAAATAAATGGGTTTTGCAAAGACTGTTCATCAAGACCTTTTTTTAATAGAGGGGAAAAAAAAGAAATAATTAAATATTAGTGGAAAATGGTGTTTCCCCTTTGGGAAATGCACTCATTTAGGCTGACAGCCCTCAGAACATTCAGTAAATACCTTCTCTTGTCTGCATAGAGTGCCAGTGTATGGAGAAGCTAATGAATGCATGTCCAAATTGAACCTCTTTGGTTCGCAGATTTTCCTCCATCTTTATCAGCTCTTGAGAAGAAAACACTTCTCTTGACCTTTTAAATAGCTAGACTTCAAAATAATTTTAGAATTTGCATATATTTTTCTGAACCCTGGGCACATACAATACGAATATAAACTTTACCCTATTACCTTTCTCTAAATAACAAAAATGAGATAGTGATCCCCTTGAGACAGGACACGTCTTATTCACTTCGTCATCCTCACAATGATAATCATGCTCAGCACATAGAAAATAGTTCAAAAATACTACTTAGGTTATAAAATAAATGTCATACAAAAAAAGAAGAGAAAAACAAATTTACAAATGCAGCTGGGGATAAAAGTGTTAAATATTATATAGTATCTGACTTTTGACAAAAAAAATACTAATCAGGGTTTTCAAAATTCAATCATTCACTTTTTTCTTTAAACCTTTTAGTGTCTCCAGTAATGTACTAGCTGGAAGGTATACCTAAATGTTGTGAATTTTCAAAGTGAACGTAGAAAGCTTGAAAAAGGCAGGACATACATACAATAAACAGTCCTTGTCTGAGCCCTGAAAAGGGCGAGATGCCATTATCACAGCATTTTAAATATCTGTGTTAGTTATAATAACAATTACTGTGGATATTTATGTTATTAAGAAAATTACTTGGCAGAAAGAACACTGCACAATATTAGCTCAACTCCCAGTGCACCTAATTGATAAATCTAATAGACTCAAATATATACTGCATACACTGTAATATTTAAACAGAAATATCTATAAAATCTAATATATACAGAGGTAGTTCTGTTTCTCTGCAAGCTTTATCTGAAAGCCCAGATTTGTCTTTTAACCATTTATCCTCAGACCTGTAGAAAATGTGTCCCTTTGGTGGAGGGAGTGGGGGGGTGCCATACAATGAGGTTCAAATCTAATAATCACAAAATTAACATGCTGTCTCTAAGGCAGCAGCAAACACTAAATCAAAGTCCAGAACATCAATACAGGAAATCTATTCCTCCTTTGAAATTTGGGGACAATTTAGGTATACAGAGTTTTTCTTAATGCTACGGTTAATGCTAAAATTTAAATTACATGCAAATCTTCCAATTCAGGGGGAAAAAGAATCATAAAACGCTTCTGCTGAATCTAAACAGCCTACTCCCTTCTGCAGGACCCTTGTGCACCAGTTCTCTCAGACACCAGTGATCAGGCTAGTCAATCTTTCTGGAAAGTTAGAGTGAACTTCTGTCCAGGTTTTCCCAAGACCATCGCTAAACATGCTTTATGGTCCCAGTGTAATTATTAATGAAGTCCACTGTCACTCCCCAGTGTCTCAGTCTGGATAATAAATTATAGAGTTACCCTATTTTAGGTTAAGGCAACAAACAGGAAATTTTATTAATGATATGGTTTGGTTGCTAATGAGATTTAACTAAGAAAGCTTTATTTATATAGTAACTTTCCATGAAGTAAGCTTTCTTTTAAAGAGGCAGGAAAATGTTTTATTAAATTAACTTTTTAAAGAGATTTTGCAGCCCTTTTTAGCAGCTGCAAAAAAAATTTTTTAGAGTCCAATTGGAATTAAAAAAAAAAAAAGCAGTCTTGAGAAAATTCCTGGAAGAGGCTTCGCTTTTCTTAAAATAGGGTTTTATTTCAGGCACCAGCCTATGGTTGTATTTCTTCCTACCCAGAGAACGACAGACACTCAACATCAAGTCTTTGGCCATAATTCTGCTGTAGACATTAGTGTATCATCCTGTCCGTATGTGATTGAGTGTGAACTGTTAGCTCTAGAATGTGAGCTCCCATCTGTCAGAGACGAAGTTTGTTTCTCCTGTGTTATAATGTCCACGACAATGCCTAAGTAGACAGGCAACAAAACTAATATACACAAAGTGCTATCACCGGTGTTGGCTTAAAGGCAGAACATGTTGACCCAAGGTTGTTTTCTAATTCAATTAGTATTTATAGAAAGCCTATTATGTGCCAGGCCTTTCAACACAAATATTTTATTTGATCCTAATAACAACCTGTGAGGTCTGTGTTACTTTACAGGTGGGGAAATAGAGAGCCAGAAAGATTAAGTGCCCTCCTTAAAGTCACTTAGCTGGTAATTGATGGATGGTTGATTCAGATCCAGGCTGATTGATTCACATGTGTGCTCTTTCTACCCCACCTCTGCTTACATCTCTGGCTCCAATCTTTGATGGAAAAATCTTCAACACTTGCCTTAGAAAAAAAGTGGCATCAGACGGCATCATCCTTATCTTTTTTCCTTCTCCCATCTGCCCTTGACCATTTTATGAAGACAATTGTATATTTCAGTGGGAAGACTATTATTGTACTGCCTCAAGACGGCCTTATCTTCTCCATTTCATTTATTTTTTGATGCTGTAAATGGGCTAAGTTCTTCAGCCTTTTCAACTTCAAAAATGAAAAGTTGGCTCTAAAATTAAATAGTATCAAGAGTCCACAAAAGAGTGGGAAAATTTGAGATTCTTTTCATTTAGCTTTCAAGGATCATTGAATCATTTGATTACAGAGATATCTGAAGTATAGTTAACAGATATCAAAAAAAAAAAAAGTCCTGGGCTACTTGCAGTTATGGATGCCACAGATGTCAAACTTCACATGTAGGATGAAAGATGGTCCATACTATGGAAGAAGAGAATCCAGTACCTCTTCCAAAATATTTATAAATTACAAAGGAGAAGGTAGTAACTGTAGAATGGAGAAACTTGGCAGACACCAGTTTTACAAAGTGATCAAGGTTAACATAACCCATGATAAGATATGTTGACATCATATATTCCCTGATATGATACATGGAGAGGGACACATCACATCTCCAGTATTCTCACCAAAAATACATAACCTCAATCTAATCATGAGAAAATATCAAACAAAACCAAGCTGATGGACACTCTACAAAATAACAGACAAGGCCACTTCAGAAGTGTCAATTTCAGCACATGTCGGAGACATGACAACTAAATGCAACACGAGATCCTAAAGAGGATCCTAGAAACAGTAAAAGGACATTAATAAACAAAAACTGGAGAAGTTTCAATAAAGTCTGTGACTTAGTTAATAGTATTATACCAATGCTAATTTCTTAGTTTTGGTAATTGTACTATAGTTATGCAAGGAATTAACATTAAGGGAAGCTGTGTGAAGAAAATAAGTTAACTCTCTGTGCTGTATTTACAACTTTTCTATCCTTCTAAAATTTTTTCTAAACAAAAAGTTTTTAAAACTGAAACAAAATATATCAGAATATTAAGAGCAGTGATCTTTGGATAGTGAAAATATAGATGATTTTTATTTTCTCCTTCATAATTTTCCATTTTCTAAAATTTCTACAATGAGTATGTATATTCAGAAAAAGACATGTTTTTATCTTTATTTTTAGTCAGGAAATTCCTTATGTGTGGCTTTGGCTGTGAAAAATTAACACATTTTTATTTTTAAAAGATATGCAAAAAATTTTATACTATATGTTAGAAAATATCTGAAAACTTTAACAGCAAAGATTTGGCTTTTGATAGTAGAGATCCCCTGTCAGTTAATGTTGTCTTTGTATAGAAACTTAAATTGCCATTGAGTCATCCTTTATGTTCTAATTACAAGCAGACTCACCATTTTTGAAAGCTAAAACGTTCCCTGATATATAATGAGTATATGTGGAAAATGCTGCTTTCTCTTGAATAGTTGAAGAATGTCATGATACCATCTTTCGATATCATGCTCGACTATAACTCCAGATATTGGTTTCAATTTTCAAAGTATTAGGAGTCCACAAAATATATTTATTTAAAAAAAAAACTTACCTCTTTCTTGGATGTTTTGGAAGGCACTGTAGGATTTCACAGTGTCTCCGAGCCATTATTTTGACATATTATTTCCTAATATGTAGCTCTGGTAGATGGGACTGAAAGGAAGCCTGTTTCCTTTCAGGCTTCTGGGCAAATGACAAGGAATAGATGAACCAGGCTTCCACTGTTATCATTAGTTGGAACCTGAGGGGTCCACTGTGAAAACACCTCCATCTTAGTTTCCAAGTAATTCGAACATTTTGTTTAAAGTTAAAGTAAATATAATTTCAGGAGAGCTGCGGAAAACCTGAGCAGTGAATGAATGGAAGGCTGATGCGATAGGAAACCTAAATCATTCTTTTATCCTTCCTCTTCCCCATCCCCTCACACTTCCGGAACCATTTTTCACATTGTGAAGGAAGGATGTTACTTTTATTTATTTATTTATTTATTTTGTGGTCCGTGGGCCTCTCACTGTTGTGGCCTTTCCCGCTGCGGAGCACAGGCTCCGGACACGCAGGCTCAGCGGCCATGGCTCACGGGCCCAGCTGCTCCACTGCACGTGGGCTCTTCCCGGACCGGGGCACGAACCTGTGTCCCCTGCATCGGCAGGCGGACTCTCAACCACTGCGCCACCAGGGAAGCCCAGGATGTTAACATTTTTACTTTCAAAAGTAGAGCAAAGAAGATATGACAAGATTATTTTGAGAGCTTTACTAAACAGGATATATTTGAAAGGTGTCTATTAATAGTATATATACAAACATATATATGCATACATGATATATAATATCCACAGTAAGTGGTGTAATGACAATTTAAACATAAATTCTTATGCTCTGACACTATCAATTCTATTTATCTACTAGGGGAGATGAATGCAGGCAGGATCTCTGAACAATAGCTTTTGGGGGAACTATAAAAGAAAAAAATTTTATTATACTTTAGAAAATAGGAATTAGCTTAGTATTATAGCACTTTAGTGTGTTTCACATTTCATCCCATCATGATAATTCGTGGTTAATAAAAGTGTCATCATTTAATGATGGGCACTTGGATACTCGAGTTTGGTCTCCTCTAGATCTTTCAAGGATTCATAACATGGAATTAAGATTTGTCCATTGTTCACAGGGCTTTCAGCTCAAAGGTGAAGGGACAATTCTGCTTGACAGTGACTTAGAATTTGCTTTAATCTAAACACTAGGATAGTAGTTGGAATATGTCTTGTCTTTAATACATGTTTTTTCTCATAAGTTTGAATTTTAGGTGGGTGGAGTCAGGAGACAATTGCCTGGTAATTGACAGGAATACATGATCAAAGTGTTAGATGGAGCTTAGTGGTGGAGCTTTGTTATTGCATCTTTCAAAGACAATTTTATTTGGATGGTCTGTTTTATTTGGCTGGCCTGTTTTTCCTCAGAGCAATTTTTCCAGTAAAGGTAACGAGACATGAAAAATACACAAACACCTCAAGGGGCATTCAGATGAAAACTGTTATAAGCAAGATATTTGTTCAGCTCATCCTAGATAATTTAGCAACTTTGGCTACCACCCTCTGAGATCAAGTAACTGAATTTGAATGTTATTTAGACTAAAAGGAATATATTGTTAGAATATTTATTTTGCTATAACTTTAATACAGTACAATTAACCTATTAATTAAATTGTAGAAAGGAAAACATCAACTTGTTTTTACTTGAGTATTTTAGAATTGGTGACCTCTTGTAAGATTACACATGCCTAAGAAACTCTATTCAAAATTTTTTTTTCTCCTCTGAAAATATCTTAGGCAACTATACTTAAATTATTATATTAATACTAATAATGAATTTTTCCAAAGGCTTTTATTGGTTGCTATTTTACTCACTAGATTTTATGCCATTGAAACTCACTGCAACTGTTACCACACGTCCAATCAAGTGTTTGTCTGCAAAGCAGAGTGACTACAAGAGTGTAAGTAGGTGGCAGTGGGTAGGGAAATGGTGATGCAGAAGTGTGAGATGTTCTGTGGGTGCTTTTTATGCACCATCTCTTTGAGTCAGCCTCCCACCACTGCAATTCTATGTCCACTGTCCCGCCAGCCTTAACCCCAAGCTCTTTGCTCGATTGTCTCATCTCATCCTCCCAACCTCAGCTTCCCAAAGAGACCTTCTCTGACCATCCCCTCCAAAGTGGCCTCCCCAGTAAGTCTCACTCTGATTACCCTACTTACTTACTTCTTTATCAAAATATGCTCATTTTTATTATCCCTGGATTTAGCTTCTCTCTTGCCTGCTTTGTGCTTAATTTATCCCTAATTCCCAGCAAAGTGGGTGGCCTGTGGAGCAGCTTATTAAATATTTTGCTTAACAAATGAATGAAGGATCCTTTCAACAGTCCTGTGACAGAGATAAAGGTATCCCCAGTTCACAGAAAAGGAAACAGTGCCGGAGAGATTACAGGACTTACTACACAGCTAAAAATGGAAAGGCTAAAATTTAAACCTGTTTCTTTTTTTTTTAAATTTAATTTAATTTATTTTTTATACAGCAGGTTCTTATTAGTTATCTATTTTATACATATTAGTGTATATATGTCCATCCCAATCTAAAACCAAGTGTTTCTGACTCAAAATTTTTCCTGCCCCATCAAAGCTTCAATTAGTTGGCTTTTAAGACTTTGGGTAAATTACATTCTTAAAATTGTCATAGCATTATTATTCTTTGTGCAGGCAATTGTTCTCCTGTATTAACCCTGTATAAGCTGCACAGCACCTGAAAAAAAAAGTAAATGCTTAAATGAGCTAACATAGCACATACAATTTAAGCAATGCAGGAGCGTTTTATTTGCCTTCTAACTTTCTTTCCCCTAAAAACATTTAGTGTTTTTAGCGATATTCCCATTCAGATGTTTAGATCTTCTCTACACCAAGGCTATTTCATTCTTTCTCTAGGTACTTCCCTCAAACCATGGTGATTTTTCAATAAAACAGAAAAAAAACCTATGGCATAAATTTTCTGCCCTACTTCATTATTAAATTGGGTAGAACTGAATTGAGGGGAAAGGTAGCATTTGTCTGCAAAGTGTTTGTCTAATAAATAAATAAGTGTATTTCTGAAGAAATTGAATCTTCAAATCAATGTTTTTTTAATTCAACAAACATTTTTATTTTATTTAAAAAGATTTTTTATTGGATTATAGTTGATTTACAATATTGTGTTAGTTTCTGCTGTACAGCAAAGTTAATCTGAGATACATATACATATATCCACTCTGTTTTAGATTCTTTTCCCATATAGGTCATTACAGAGTATAGTTCCCAGTGCTATACAGTAGGTCCTTATTAGTTATCTGTTTTACATATAGTAGTGTGTATATGTGAATCCCAGTCTCCCAGTTTATCCCTCCACTCCCTTTCCCCCCTGGTAACCATGTCTGTTTTTTACATCTGTGACTCTATTTCTGTTTTGCAAATAAGTTAAGTTGTACCACTTTTAAAGATCCCACATATAAGCAATATCATATGATATTTGTCTGACTTACTTCATTCAGTATGACAATCTCTAGGTCCATCCATTGTTGCGGTAAATGGCATTATTTCGTTCTTTTTTATGGCTGAGTAATATTCCATTGTATATATGTGCTACATCTTCTTTATCCATGCGTCTGTTGATGGACATTTAGGTTGCTTCCATGTCCTGGCTATTGTAAATAGAGCTGCAGTTACATGTACATGAGTACATGACTCTTTTTGAATTATGGTTTTCTCGGGATATACGTCCAGTAGTGGGATTGCTGGGTCATACGGTCATTCTATTTTTTGTTTTTTGAGGAAACTCCATACTGTTCTCCATAGTGGCTGTACCAATTTACATTCCTTTTATACATTTAGTGTATATATGTCCATCCCAATCTAAAACCAAGTGTTTCTGACTCAAAATTTTTCCTGCCCCATCAAAGCTTCAATTAGTTGGCTTTTAAGACTTTGGGTAAATTACATTCTTAAAATTGTCATAGCATTATTATTCTTTGTGCAGGCAATTGTTCTCCTGTATTAACCCTGTATAAGCTGCACAGCACCTGAAAAAAAAAGTAAATGCTTAAATGAGCTAACATAGCACATACAATTTAAGCAATGCAGGAGCGTTTTATTTGCCTTCTAACTTTCTTTCCCCTAAAAACATTTAGTGTTTTTAGCGATATTCCCATTCAGATGTTTAGATCTTCTCTACACCAAGGCTATTTCATTCTTTCTCTAGGTACTTCCCTCAAACCATGGTGATTTTTCAATAAAACAGAAAAAAAACCTATGGCATAAATTTTCTGCCCTACTTCATTATTAAATTGGGTAGAACTGAATTGAGGGGAAAGGTAGCATTTGTCTGCAAAGTGTTTGTCTAATAAATAAATAAGTGTATTTCTGAAGAAATTGAATCTTCAAATCAATGTTTTTTTAATTCAACAAACATTTTTATTTTATTTAAAAAGATTTTTTATTGGATTATAGTTGATTTACAATATTGTGTTAGTTTCTGCTGTACAGCAAAGTTAATCTGAGATACATATACATATATCCACTCTGTTTTAGATTCTTTTCCCATATAGGTCATTACAGAGTATAGTTCCCAGTGCTATACAGTAGGTCCTTATTAGTTATCTGTTTTACATATAGTAGTGTGTATATGTGAATCCCAGTCTCCCAGTTTATCCCTCCACTCCCTTTCCCCCCTGGTAACCATGTCTGTTTTTTACATCTGTGACTCTATTTCTGTTTTGCAAATAAGTTAAGTTGTACCACTTTTAAAGATCCCACATATAAGCAATATCATATGATATTTGTCTGACTTACTTCATTCAGTATGACAATCTCTAGGTCCATCCATTGTTGCGGTAAATGGCATTATTTCGTTCTTTTTTATGGCTGAGTAATATTCCATTGTATATATGTGCTACATCTTCTTTATCCATGCGTCTGTTGATGGACATTTAGGTTGCTTCCATGTCCTGGCTATTGTAAATAGAGCTGCAGTTACATGTACATGAGTACATGACTCTTTTTGAATTATGGTTTTCTCGGGATATACGTCCAGTAGTGGGATTGCTGGGTCATACGGTCATTCTATTTTTTGTTTTTTGAGGAAACTCCATACTGTTCTCCATAGTGGCTGTACCAATTTACATTCCCACCAGCAGTGCAAGAGGGTTCCCTTTTCTCCACACCCTCTCCAGCATTTACTGTCTGTAGACTTTTTGATGGTGGCCATTCTGACTAGTGTGAGGTGATATCTCATTGTAGTTTTGATTTGCATTTCTCTAGTTAGTGATGTTGAGCATCTTTTCTTGTGCTTCTTGGCCATCTGCATGTGTTCTTTGGAGAACTGTCTATTTAGATCTTCCACCAATTTTTTTGATTGGGTTGTTTGTTTTTATGATATTGAGCTGCATGAGTTGTTTGTATATTTTGGAGATTAATCCCTTGTCAGTCAATTCATTTGCAAATATTTTCTCCCATTCTGTGTTGTCTTTTGTTGTTTATGGCTTCCTTTGCTCTGCAAAAGTTTTAAGTTTAATAGGTTCCATTTGTTTATTTTTGTTTTTATTTTCATTACTCTAGGAGGTGGATCCAAAAAGATCTTGCTGCATTTTATGCCAGAAATGTTCTGCCTGTGTTTTCCTCTAAGAGTTTTATAGTATCCGGCCTTACATTTAGGTCTTTAATCCATTTTGAGTTTATTTTTTGTGTATGGTGTAAGGGAGTGTTCTAATTTCATTCTTTTACATAATGGGTTTTTTAAAACTGGTTTTAAATTCTAGTTTTTTTGTCTTATATGTTATCCATTTAAAAATCTGTTTAGTAATATAATATATTTCACGAAGCAGGTAGGTATAATCAGATATCAAATTTCATTAGCCTTCTGTCTTCTGGTAGCATTTTTGCAGATATATGAATATTCATTATTCAGTGAATGTATGATGAAGTGAATATTTTGCCTGCAAAGCTCAAAAGAATAGATAGCTGTTTTACATATATATATATATATATATACACACACACACACACACACACACACACACACACACACATACACATACATACATATATATATTCTTTTCTGGATTATTTTCCATTATAGTTTCTTATAGGATATTGAGTATAGTTCCCTGTGTGGATGGACCTAGAGATTATCATACTAAGTAAGGTAAGTCAGACTGAGAAAGACAAATATCATATGATATCGTTTATATGAAGAAATACACTTTTGTTGATGAAGAGTTTATGTTGTTTGCACTGCAGCATAGCCTGATGGTCCATTTTCTGTGTCATGAATTTGAGGATGAGCAGTCAGGACCTGGGATCTCAGTTTTGGAGATCTGGAATCTCTCTTTCCTCACATGGACACTGCCAGACTTGAGGAAGATGGGACTTGATATTTATTCAAGAAAAATTCACGCTCACAGTTTGGGGATAAGAGTGAAGACGAGAGTGAAGTTACATGACCAGAAGGATTCCATTCCCCTAAACCATAATTTGACTATCTTTCAAGGATAAAATAAGACGTCCATGTATACACATAGGCCTACATACACTTGATTTGAACAGATGTGCAAGCTCTGTGTCTTCTAAGTTCTCTAAAATCGGCTATAGCTCTAGAAAATAGCTACTTCTCACAACAGGGCTCTGTTCTTAGCCCATCCATATACCTTACAAGAACCAGTGGTACAGAATTTATCTCAAAAGTGCAAAATGTAACATTAATTTAAAGGCTTCCCTTTGAAGCTAGTAACTCGTCTTCCTTTCTTCACCCCTCATGTCTCTTGCCTGGTGAGAGCCGTCACTTCACCTCACCAAGTCCCAAATGTTTTTCTTTCTGTCTAGGCACATAGGAAGATTTCCCTTTCTGCCTTCTGATATTTGGGAGGCTGTGAGATGGGATTTGGCAGTGAAGTGTGATCATAATGTCACATGTCACTGCTGGACAAAAGCATAAAGCATAAAGCACTGTTTGCTGCATTCCAGTTTTCTTCCCTCAGTAATTATGAAGCTCAGAGATGGGACCTCCCTCAATGTAAGCACAGAGGATAACACAGAGCAGAGGTCCCTAGACAACCGGCCATGGGCATGTGGCAAAGAGCAAGAAATAGACTTTGGCCTTTTAAGCCACTGAGAAGTTTCTGTGGTTTGTTACGGTAGCATAAGCAAGTCTTTCTTGCCTGATGTATATATTTAGATGTTTTAAAACCAACAAAGAAACTTGCTGACAACTCTGTTTCTTTTGAGTGACATTCACATGACAAAAGTGGTTGAAAAGCAAACACATTTGAGGGGGAGTCTAGGTGGTGATATGGACAAAACGATTAAAAGGTAACCAGATCTAGCTTCAACTTTGCTACCACCAACCTCTGGGACATTAGGCAATTCAACTCATGTGATGATCTCGTAGTTTTATCACTTTTTAAATGGTGGTTTGGATCACATTGCCCCTAAAATCTATTTTACAACCATTAACTTTAAAAAAAAAAGTATTTTTACTGTTTCTTGTAATAAAAGAAGCAGGCAGGGGTCAGAAATAATAACTTAAAATTAATTACTTTAATTCTTGTGGAATAAAAATTTGTGTGGCTTTTATTTTTCTTAATGACATCTTTTCTGTAGTTTATGTAGTTATAGACTTAAAATTTTTAAAGGTTGATATTCTACTTATTAAACATATTTATCCTATGAATTAAAAAGTTATATCAATTTCCCACATATTTTATAGTTCTTAACTTTTAAGAAACAATTTATTCTAGGTAATAAGCTTCATTGGATACTATTAAACTCAAAAACATTCATCTAGCCATTTAAAACATTTTAATAAAAGCTATATTCCCCCTCTATCCCAAACAGATCTTAACCAGTTACTTCTGTGTGCCTATTATTTTTTTTAGTTGTATTGTAAAATCCTTATGTGTAAGTAACATAAAATAGCTGCAAGTAAGCAGAAAGGGCAGTTGCATGGATAGGAATTGTACAGAAGTTTAATAGCTGCTGAATGGCAATTAGGGAGAAGTTGAAGGGGAGAGAGTCCCTATGTTCTTTAGATAGAGTACCAGAGCCTGTAAACAATAAATTCTTCCTTAATTAAGGAAAAAACATTCTCTTCTCTGAAAAAAACATTCCTTAGTTAAGGAAAAAACATCCTCTTCCCTTATGAATCCCAAATTCATAAAGATGGACTGAGAATCTACTTATAATAAGGCATTTTTTTCTTTATTTAAAAAACAGCAGAAGTGAAGTCATCATTTTACATTATCCAGGCTTATAGAAGACTTGACAGATAGCACCTTCCTGTGTTCCCTCCTCTCAAAAAGAAACTATTAGACCTCATAGTTTGTGGAACAAGAAAATGTCTTCTATATGACAAAAATCCCACTGTGTTGCCTATAGGAATCGTGATCAATATTTTTACATTTGGGTCCTTTGGAAAATAAACATTTACTTGATTGCATCTTCCTTCCATTTAAGATTGAGAAGGTTTTTATTTATTTTTTCATTACTGAAGTTTAAATCTCTCTTGACATGATGATGTCCCTGAATGAATGAGTGAAAGGAAATTTAAGTGCAGTTGCGGGTGTACGTAGAATCAGAATATTTTATGTAATAGAATATATACATACATGTATATAATTCTTTTTTCTTTTCTTTTTCTCTCCTTCAGCAAAGTGAGACCTTTTGGAATAGCATCCAGGTTTCTTCCTCTAGACCTCTATGATGATGTGAGCCTTTTAAATTACTTTAGCAAATATAAGTTGTCTGTTTTATGTTTATGTATGACCCAGAAGGATGTTCAAATGATGAATCAGATCAGCATGTCCCTAATCAGCTGCTACTTATAGCTCAAAGGAAAGTAATATCAGTGTATAGACTAAAAATATCATCAATATCATACTCTCAAGAGGTAAGTTACCTAGTTAAAAATGAAACATGCCTTTTTAATAAGAATGCATTATCTGAAAGACAAAGTGTATGATGCAGCATAGTCAGATTTTGAGTTGAATTTAAAGAGTCATCTGCAGCTGTTATGATATGCGTTGCTGTCTACATAGATAACGGTTTATGTAGTGCCAAGACAAATTAGAAATACTTCTTGACAAATTAACTCACCCCACAATTCACAGAACTTTTTCTTCTATAAGTTAAGGTGGCAGATATGTAAGGTAAGAGACCATATGCCCATTTTGTGTGTTTTCTCTTAGTGATATTAAAATTACTGTAATACATGAACTTGTATCACAAATGGTAAGGTATATCAGTAAGAGTTTAATGCTAAGAAAATAGCTTTGGCTAACTTGAAGAGAAAATGGATCTGGTTGAAGGTTTCCCACATAATCATTCTGGAAGCTGGGGGATCAAGAAGAGAACGTGGATATGGACAAATGAAGCTTGGCTAGAGAGCAGGAAGCATAGCCAGTCATGACTCATGAGCACTATGGTTGGTTGCCACTGGCACTGCCACTAGTGGACGGCAAGGCTACGTATTGTTTTCTTTTTTCTGCCAGTCCATTCAACATGGCACATTCAGGCTGCTGCTACTGGACTGCACATCGATCTCTGTGCAACAGTTGATGCTGAGGCTTCTGCCATTAGTAGTTTCTCAGCTGCTTACATCTTTTGAAGTCCTGGTTGGTCAAGCCTGGATTCTGAGCCTACAGCTAGGCTACCAGGAAGGCAGGAAGAGAGTGTCTTCAGCCACTTTGGCTTCTGGGGTGGGAAGCAACACTTTTACAGGCTGAGAATGCCCCATAATAGGAAGTCCCTGGTTGCTGGCTACGTAAAAACAACCGATGTCCACCAAGAAAGCCCAGCTTTGCCAATTTTCAATACAATGGCAAGAACATACAACCAACTGAAAGATGCATTATCAGTATCTCTACTTAAAAATATGCTTTTATCGCCTGAAAATAGTGGGCTTTTCCCTTAAGTGTCATGTGATAAATTAGTGAACTTCAGCCTAACATGATCTCTTAATTTTCGTAAATTTGTCCTCTTTTAAATATGATTACACAAAAAATCAGTAGCTAGATTCTGTTTGCTTTTAAAATTTATCTTGAGAAAGTATGATGTATTTCAGAGTGATCTAAATTGTATTTTAAAATTACGTCTTCCTTTGTGTATCAGATTGCATTAATTCTTTCACTCAGTAAATATTTATCGAGCACCTGGGCCCTGGGAATAGACCAGGACACACAGCAACCAGCCCCGATTCTCATGGAACTAGTCATTTACTTTGCCTGTAATTATGTCCAGTTTTAATCCTTTGTTCCTTTGACCCCTCATCTTCAGGCATGGGAGTGAAGAACAGCAGAGTCTTTTCCATCCGTTGCTGGGGAGTTTACCTCTTGTCTGTGCAGCTGTGAAACTGGTATAGGATCTGACGTTAAAAGTGAGTGAAACAAGTCTTCTTAAACTACCATAATCCTATGTGTTTTACCTAGATTTGACTTTCCAACGGTGTTTGTTACTGTTTTTAAGGATCTTATTCCTTGTGTTAGTGGGTACAAGGCTTTGAAAAGGAGCAGCACACTTGAGGCCATACTATCTCCCTGTACAAGAACAGGTGTGACATAATTACCTGAATTTGGGGCATAAATTTAAGCTTAGTTCCTCTCTGATCTCTGTTCCCATTAACCCTCACCTATGTGTCTGAAGTAGTGCTACTTTAGTCTCCATTATGGAATTCCATAGATTGGAGTGGTTTTATTTCACAAGCCATTTTCCCCCATTTTTCTTAGTCTATAAGATATGAGAATAGGGCAAAGAACAGTTCACATTAGCAAGAATATGGCCTGAAAAATTAGGTACTTTTTTTTTTTTTGGTGGTACGTGGGCCTCTCACTGTTGTGGCCTCTCCCGTGGCGGAGCACAGGCTCCGGACGCGCAGGCTCAGCGGCCATGGCTCACGGGCCTAGCTGCTCTGCGGCATGTGGGATCTTCCCGGACCGGGGCACGAACCCGTATCCCCTGCATCGGCAGGCGGACTCTCAACCACTGCACCACCAGGGAAGCCCTCAAGGTACTTTTTTTCTTTAAAATGTTCTCCTCATGTTCATCTTCTTCATTCTATGTATAATTGTCCTCTTACTAAAGAAATACATTTAAGACTTATTCATCTTTAATGTTTGTACTGTTAATATGTTGTGCCTAGCTGTGGGGCTTTGCTTCTCTTTTTCCTTTATAACCTGTTTGCATCGTAGTGTGGCATATCGATCTGAGAACTCAGTAATTTTTTTCAATTTCTGGAGAATTTTCATTCATTATCTCTTTCAAAACTTGCCTCATTTCCATTTTCTCAATTTTCACTTTGGGAATATTAGATATATGTTGGAATTCTCATTTTACAAATCACTATAAATTCTATAATCCTGTGAACAGACCAGAAATTTTTAGCTCTGAAAATTCAAGGTAGACTTAAAGAGAAGCGTTACTAAGTTGTTAATATTTATCACTTGCCTTTCATGGATGAAAATGGACTGCCTGTTCTGAAAGATAAAAAATGAAGCTTCCATTTCCTCTGATTTACTTTTTCAGCAGATATCAAGATAACAGATGTGAAGAAAGTGATGACTATATTGTCAGTGGTAGCAAAGTGTGGGCCACCCAAGAATGCTATGCTCACTGGATATGCATGTCTCCACTAGTATGGAACGTCCCATCCTCTGACCTTGATCTGGGTGCCAGTGAAGTTCTCTGGTAAATGAGAAGCCACCACTTACATTAATGACTAAGTGGGTTGTACATCTTGTTGTAGTGCTTTGAGTTATATGCAAACATCTTGGCTAAGGACAGTAGTCAAATCTAGTTAGTCAGAAACAGAAAAAAAAAAATCTTAAAACACCTAGGTTTTCTGGAATAGAATGCTCTACCCATCTGATCACCTTGGGTCAGAGGTGTTGTTAAACCTCTTCTGTTTTGAAATGTGATTGGTGGTGGAAGAGGAATATTAAATGGCTTTCCTCAACTCCTCTGCCACTTGTGCCTGATTAAGTGGTGTCCGTTCTTGACCTCTTAGGCAGAGCGTTCAATTTTAGCCCATCTTCCTTCAGCTTTAAAAAGTCAAAAACATACGAATTTTAAATTAGCAATAATATTTGGCCCCTAATTAGCCTAACGGCTACCGTACTGTGCCTCGGATATTCAGAGAAACTCAGCTCATAACTGAACTTGGAATGTTATTTATCATGCCACACACTTTTATTAAGGGCTTTCTATGGTCTCAGCACTGGAATTTTAGTGAGAGGTAATAAAAACGACATGTTCTCTAGTAGGAAACATCAACTTATTCACCAGACACTTCTGGAGATCTACTACAGTCTAATATTGGTAGACGCCCTGTCCT
>NW_006776799.1:323536-381971 GCF_000442215.2 Lipotes vexillifer
CTTCGGAAGAGGTCATTTTGTGGGAATTTTGAGGATGAAACAGTATGTAATCAGTAAAAACAATGTATACTCATTGCTCTCCTTTAAAAAGCTCTCTGTGTGAACAGAACTATTTTAGTACTAACTTTAAATTGTTCAGTCACGAGAAGTAAATGCAAAGTAAAGAGAGTTTAAGGGAGCAGAATAGCATACCCCATTCAGAAATTTGCTTGTCTTTCAAGCAATAACATAGAAGAGAATCCATTAATATTGAAGGAATTTTAATCTAATAGTATGGAATTGGTGTGTGTGTGTGCACACACACACGCAAACAAGACAAATTCAACTTACCTTTAAAAATGTTTAAATAATGTTCAAATAATTTAAACATAAATATACATTAATGTGAAATTAAAATATTTTTAAAGACTTTGAAGACACTAAGCATTAAATCTGTACGTAAGCAGACTAAAGCATTTCAGTCCAATAAATTTTCTGAAATACAGTTTATCTCACATAACAATTACACTCCAGTTTTCTTGAAAGTAAGAGAGCTTAGCTTATATGCTTTAAAGCCAATGGATTATTCAATAATGCAGAAAGCTTCATAAATTGTCAACTTACAGGATGATTTATTCATTAATGAGATAAAGTTGAGGAAGAATAATTATAAATACTTATAAAATATAAATTAATGACAACAAAGTTTTTCATTATACAGTATCTGTTTTATCTGGACTTCTACTTCAGCTGTGCTATGATTTTTCTGCTCATTTCCAAATTCATTGTAGGCATGAAAGAAGTCATAAATACTGATATAAGCAGATTCAGCTGTCTGCTTTCATGTGACTCACACCACGATTATGGATCTTTGAAAAAGCACAGTAAGAACAATTTTTATACAATTATGTATATAAAATTGATCCTTGTTGAAGTTGCAAAGTTGACCTAATTAGTAAAAAGAAACCATTAAACATTAATTTTTCTTTTTAAGCGTTGTAAACTCTTTGTAGAATACTAACATTTACAATGGATAATGTGGTTATATTTTGCATTATCCTTTACTATTAAAGTTACAGATGATTAATTAAGCTTTTGTGAATTTTCAAGTCTCACACCTAATATATGGATGAGTTTTTTGGTCAAAAACATTTTATGTGTATTTCAATCTTTCTGTGCATTTTGAAGATTAGGAAAGATTATTTTAAGACCTGGTCTTGGCCCTTTGCAGAGCTCTTCAGTTCATATGGTAGTCCTTTAAAGCCTCATGAAAAACTCTTCTCAAAGGGTGAGCAGGCGAGACCTGAACACCTCAGCTAAGTTAACATTTGTCTATAAAGAGAAAAGCTTTATAAAATATCCAGAACAATTCCTGCACTCTGAACATTTAACTGGAGGGAAAAGCATAGAGAACAACAATAATCAGCTACCTTTTAAAATATATAATTTGTATACAGTATTTGAACTACCAGAAAATGGGAGATCAATAAATGTAGCATGAGTTTACCCGTAAATATTGAGAAAAGAAGTTGACATATGACATTGAAAAAAATATTATTCTGGTTAATTTATCAATTTAAGTTCATGTTGCCTGAGTTTTTTGCTATTAAAATTTAAGTGAGATTCTCATTTAGGAAACAAATAACTTCTACATTTTTAAAAAGAATATTTATCATCAGTGTAACCAGTGGTGTACGAGAGCCAGCTTGTACCACATTATTAGATCCAGTTGTCCGTCTGTTTTCATAACTCTGTGTTCAGTGCTGTTACATTTGGTAGCTTGAAATCAAGTGTGGTGGAAATATTTATACCACAGAAATTAAAAATTACTATGAATCAATCCTCCCACCCCCAAGAGAGCTGGTTTACCACTATATATCATTAAGTATAAATATATAATGAAAGAAATGTGAAATTTGCTTGGAGTCAAAATCTAACATTCCAGTAGGGGAATATTTTCATTTTTTGTTTTCAGTGAAGGTTATAAAAGATTAATGTGATTCTTATCAAAATTCACTATGCTTTATTAAAATATTATCAAAGTATGTTGAAGTTCATCAGAAAGAATAAATTGAGTAGATATGTGCTGGCTATTAATATGCTATGAAACTACAATAATTAAAATAGTGTGGTATTGGTTCAAGGATAAACAGAGTGAATGGAACAAAATACATATACAAGAAAATGACCCTATCATATACCATAACAACATATAAGGAGAGAAAAAAGGTGTTAATATTTATTGTGGGAATAACTGGTTGGCACTTTGTAAATTAAAAATAAAATCATTTGTGCCCCTCACCTCATACCATTAATCAATATTTCAAAATAGAAGAAAGTTAAAAATTTAACTATAGAAAAAGTAAAAAGGAAATGGAGTGTTTATAACTTTTTACCACGTAGAAAACTAAGCTCTCTCCCTCCAAAATTCTGCTTCCAGAAAGTTAAAAAATCTGTTGTTCTCACTGCAATAACTCAAGCCAGATACACTCAAAACTCATAGGTTTAAAAAAAAAAATACCATCAGATTGCCAAGGATACAAAGAAACATAAATGAACTAAATTCCAGAAAATGATGACTTCCCAGAAAAGACCAACAGCTGCTTTTATCCTTGGCAGGATTTTGAGAGCGGGAGAAAGCAGCCAAAATTCTGTCTGGCTGGTTGTGATTAAAATTCCCAAGTGCCCATCCACAGACCCACAAGAGCAACAGCCACCACTGAGTGCCAGGAACCCATCTGAAGTTCTTTATAAGGAATATCATTTTTTTAATCATCATAACCCTATGAGTGTATTACTGCTACCTATATACAATTTTTATTCCTGTTTTACAAATAAAGTAACTGAGGTGGAGAGGTCATCAGCCCAAAGTTATGATGTGAATGGTAGAGCCAGGATTTATGCTCAAGCAGTGTGACTGCACAGCTTTTAGTCTTAGCTACGATGCTATTCCACTTCCCAGTAAATATTGAGTCAAAGTTTATTCATCAATATGGCCTGATAAACATATTTGCTAACTGAATAAACCCAAATTATCAAGCACTTTTCCCACTTTTTCTACAGGGAAGCAAATTCAATACATATAATTAGAAATTTAAGAGCACTGAAAAATTAGGAAAACCAGTTTGGTAGAAACAGAAGCTTTTTATGGGTGCTGGTGCTAGGGTTTTCTGCTCCATAATTCTGATGCTTCAAATGTTGCCCATTTGTTTCAGATTTAACAACTATTCTCTGGTCAAGAATTTATTTACATGCTAATTTAAATTCTATCAGTATTATGTATAATTCTCCCTTTCCTCATTGTGGAAACCTATGCCTGGCATCTGTAAGGGATGGAGCAGGTAAGTTAAACTTTCTATTATTTGCAAATGTGTCAGCACACTTCCAAAGACCAACTCCTAGTGAAATGAAGTGACCAGGTATTTTGCGGAAAAAACTTTGGACACTTGAGATTTTTCTAAAGCTGCTTTCCCATTTAAAATATAGGATTTATAGTGTGTTACCCACCACCCAAACACCTGCAAATCTTACGCTGTTTGACTAAAAATTCAAAATAATGTGAATATTTTGTTCAATTATTACAATCAACCTCCCCAACACCAATAGCAATAAAGTCCTTTTCAGATTTAGCAATGAGTTTGTAAAGGATTATGAAGAGTGAGAACTTGTCCATATTTGATGTTTTCCCCAAATTTTATTTCTCGAAGTACTTTTTCCTAGGGGTCCCTAAGCAGAAGAAAGAGGTGCTGGCAGAAGGACCCGATAGGGCAGAGACAGACCTTTCTAGAGTTCCCTGCCCGCCAGGAATCTCAGCAAAGGCAGTAATGGGGAGGGGTGATATAATGCTGGTTAGGGACCTATTTTAGGCAGCTCTTAAAAAAGAATTGTAAAATATGAAATGTTGGATAATGCAGTGATGAGAATCACTTTTACATCACCCCAAACCCCTTTTCCTGAAATCCTCCCGTCCTTGATAATAGCCAACATTGAAATAGTGTTTTAATACTTTACAAAGTACTTTCTTATAATAGCCAAACCTTAATCTTGAAATCCATCCTTCTCTTGCCATCACTGCTCTTCCTGAGGCTTTTTGATCTCACCTATTTCCATTGTTGATTCTCTTCTGTTTCCATCTTCCGGTCATTTTTTTTTAGCCTTCTGTTCTTCCCTTTTTTGCAATTTTAATTATTAACAATGATTTTTGAGTTTTCTCTGAGCTCTGATGTTACATAGTTGGCAGAGGACACAGTTAAATAATTCTTGAAAAACAATCTCTAATTGTCTGATAGAAATTTCCACTTGGAGGTCATATCCTCACCTCAAACTTACTGTCTTGCCCTTAAATTTACTCCCTTTTCTGACATGTCTGTTCATGATATGGAGAACTAACATTTATTGAGTCATTATCATGTGTCAAGCACTTTCCAATATATTATCTTCCTCTCACAATAATCTTATGAAATAGATGATTAAATGAAGAAACAGGCCCCCAAACTCTGAGCAAGTGAAGGAATGGAGATTTGAACCCAGGTCATCTAACCCAAACCAGTGTCCCTCACCTCACACCTCAGGCCTGTCTCTTACATGCTGTCACTTAACCCCTCTCAGCTCTAGAGTTTTAACCTGTCAGGTGGAGGCCCAAATGACAACAAGCAGAGCAAGAAAAGATAGGCCTAAATTGATAGGTAGGTAGGGATGAGCAAAACAGGATTGCAAACTCAGCAAAATCAAAGATAACAGATTTTTAAATAAAAATTTAAAGAATTAAAGAGAATTTTGAAACCAGTCATGATTTATCTCATTTGTTTGCAGCAAGTTCTGAAATAATACAAATATGTTAAGCTTTCCTGAGTTTGTTCTGAGTTTTCAGGACCACTTCTCAGTCTATGGAGAAAAGAAAAGAGAGACTTGAACAAAGAAGCAACAAAGTCAATTAATATATTTCATTAAAAATTTTATTTTGGAGCCCATAAATGGGCAAATTCCAAAATAGTAGCAACATGGAGTATTTCACATTTTTCTATCTATCTCTTTCTATTCAGCAGTCCACTTTTGTATTTTGTTTTCTACAGACAAATACACTGGATTAAAGTAACAGTGCCCTTAACCACAAGGTCAGTGACTGAGTATTTCCAGTATTTATTTTGAGCACATAATAAAGCAGAGGCAATTACTTCTCTTGAACATTTTATTTCCATTCAGAGCTTAGCAATTACCTTACCTTCATATTATTCTGTCATAAATGATAACCAAATGGCCTAAGTAGCTAAAATCATAAAACTATTATAAGCCAAGTCAATGGTATATATATAAAGTTAATAGAAAATGACAACTATACGGGTACACATTTGTTTTGAACCTTACTAGAAATATGCCAAAATAACAAGTTTTATTAAAGAATGAGGTCCTTGGGCAGAAGCGGAAGAAGAGTCATATCATCAAAAATTATTAGGAAACCTGTAGGTAAAAAGAAATCAGCCTACAATGTTAACCAAATAAAGGAGGAAAGGAGAGTACATCATCAGGGGCGATGACAGTTCAGGAAAATACATTTACCATCCATCACAAACTTTCTCACCACCTCAAGAGCTCAGCACAAGGCTCTCCAGGCATTGTTATTTTCCCACTAAGTTTCTTTATGTGGAACATAAACCTACATTTATGGTAACAACAGGATATTATACTGCTATTTAACCTGACAGCAAAAAACAGGAAAAAAACTTATTAGGGCCAGGCTGACCTCAGACCTTCTCAATACCCCTGAAAATAGGGGCAAAAAATGAATCATTAAGAAACAGTATTCAAAGAGCACTGTATTATCTAATGTGATTTATAAAACAAGTAAAATTCAGTAATGTTTGATGGAAAATGCCACAGTATTATTTGAAATTTAGGAATGTTTTGATGCTGATTTTTTACTGAAGTGGTACTCCAAGCTGTTAAGTTGGAACAAATTCCAAACTCACGGTGACTTGCATCACCTCAGTTTAATAATCCAATAAATGACAAAAAAGACAAACAATGAAAACAGCATCATATAGCACAGCAGCTTTGTTTGGCTCCCTCTGGATAAAATCTTCAGTTTTCCCATGGTTTTACCTAGAAATCCAGTTGTAGAATCGAACTGTGAATCCTATGAGAAAAGGAAAACAAAATATAATAGTTGAATTTTAATATTCTACACATGCATATTTAAGTAATATACTGTTATTAGAATACATTTTTAATGACAATTTCTGTGTTTACTCAGTTCAGGACTCTGTTTATAACTTAGATAATCAGCGTGATTACTCCATGCAAAATAATTTTCTCAATAAATAAAAAGCTCTTTCATTATCCAATAAACATTCTTTCAGCTCCAGAGCAATTCAAAACCCCAAAGTATTTAGGTCTTATTCCAATTATGTGGATTAAAAAATATTAACAATAAAGTAAGTAGTTTATCTACTATCACACAGGTTTTTCCCCACTTTTTGTTGGGGCATTGCTCTCCAAGGTCAAATGGTGGGTTGCTTCCCAGTACAGAATTCATCCAAAATTTAATATGGTTAGCAGTGAAATGTACCTTTACTTTTAAGATCCTTTTATTTAGGTAGCTGACTTAGAAGGTCAGCAGAGTCTATTAAAAGTTAAGATAATACCATATAGAGGTGGTAAAATGTGGTAGAGACTACAAATATGGATGGGGAAAAACGACCACATTAAAACATAGGTGGAGAGGGTGTGGAGGAAAGGGAACCCTCTTGCACTGTTGATGGGAATGTAAATTGATACAGCCACTATGGAGAACAGTATGGAGGCTCCTTAAAAAACTAAAAGTTGAACTACCATATGAACCAGCAATCCCACTCCTGGGCATATACCCTGAGAAAACCATAATTCAAAAAGAGTCATGTACCACAATGTTCATTGCAGCTCTATTTACAATAGCCAGGACATGGAAGCAACCTAAGTGTCCATCGACAGATGAATGGATAAAGAAGATGTCACATATATATACCATGGATTATTACTCAGCCATAAAAAGAAACGAAATTGAGCTATTTGTAATGAGATGGATGGACCTAGAGTCTATCATACAGAGTGAAGCAAGTCAGAAAGAGAAAGGCAAATACCATATGCTAACACATATATATGGAGTTTAAGAAAAAATAAAATGTCATGAAGAACCTAGGGGTAAGACAGGAATAAAGACACAGACGTACTAGAGAATGGACTTGAGGATATGGGGAGGGGGAAGGGTAAGCTGTGACAAAGTGAGAGAGTGGCATGGACATACACTACCAAACATAAAATAGATAGCTAGTGGGAAGCAGCCGCATAGCACAGGGAGATCAGCTCAGCGCTTCGTGACCACCTAGAGGGGTGGGATAGGGAGGGAGACTCAAGAGGCAAGAGATACGGGAACATATGTATATGTATAACTGATTCACTTTGTTATAAAGCAGAAACTAACACCACTGTAAAGCAATTATACTCCAATAAAGATGTAAACAAAAAAGATGTGGCACATATATACCAATGGAATATTACTCAGCCATAAAAAGAAACGAAATTGAGTTATTTGTAGTGAGATGGATGGACCTAGAGTCTGTCATACAGAGTGAAGTAAGTCAGAAAAACAAATACCCTATGGTAACACATATATATGGAATCTAAAAAAAAATGGTTCTGAGGAACCTAGGGGCAGGACAGGAATAAAGACGTAGACGTAGAGAATGGACTTGAGGGGGGAAGGGTAAGAGAATGGACAGGGAGGGGGAAGGGTAAGCTGGGACGAAGTGAGAGAGTGGCATGGACATATGTACACTACCAAATGTAAAATAGTGGGAAGCAGCCACAGAGCACAGGGAGATCAGCTCGATGCTTTGTGACCACCTAGAGGGGTTGGATAGGGAGGATGGAAGGGAGATGCAAGAGGCAGGGGATATGGGGATATGTATAGCTGATTCACTTTTTTATACAGCAAAAACCAACACCACTGTAAAGCAATTATACTCCAATAAAGATGTTAAAAAAAAAAAAGCTAGAAAAGAAGTCCTTAAGATGAGAGAGCTAGGGCTGACAGGGGAAGATGGTGGAAGAGTAAGACGCAGAGATCACCTTCCTCCCCACAGATACACCAGAAATACATCTACACTTGGAACAACTCCTACAGAACACCTACTGAATGCTGGCAGAAGACCTCAGACCTCCCAAAACGCAACAAACCCCCCACGTACCTTGGTAGGGTAAAAGAAAAAAACAGTCAAAAGGATAGGGATGGGACCTGCACCAGTGGGAGGGAGCTGTGAAGGAGGAAAGGTCTCCACACACTAGGAAGCCCCTTCGCGGGCGGAGACTGCGGGAGGCGGAGCGGGGAGCTTCGCAGCCGCGGAGGAGAGCGCAGCCACGGGGGCGCGGAGGGCAAAGCGGGGAGATTCCCGCACAGAGGATCGGTGCCGACCGGCACTCACCAGCCCGGGAGGCTTGTCTGCTCAACCGCCAGGGTGGGCCGGGCTGCGAGCTGAGGCTCAGGCTTCGGTCGGAGCGCAGGGAGAGGACTGGGGTTGGCGGCGTGAACACAGCCTGAAGGGGTTAGTGCGCCACGGCTAGCCAGGAGGGAGTCCGGAAAAAGGGCTGGAGCTGCCGAAGAGGCAAGAGACTTTTTCTTCCCTCTTTGTTTCCTGGTGCGCGAGGAGAGGGGATTAAGAGCGCTGCTTAAAGGAGCTCCAGAGACGCGCGCGAGCCGCGGCTAAAAGCGCGGACCCCAGAGACGGGCATGAGACGCTAAGGCTGCTGCTGCCGCCACCAAGAAGCCTGTGTGCGAGCACAGGTCACTATCCACACCTCCCCTCCTGGGAGCCTGTGCAGCCCGCCACTGCCAGGGTCCCGTGATCCAGGGACAACTCCCCAGGGAGAACACAAGGCGCGCCACAGGCTGGTGCAACGTCACGGTGGCCTCTGCCGCCGCAGGCTCGCCCGGCACTCCGTGACCCTCCCTACCCCCGGCCTGAGTGAGCCAGAGCCCCCGAATCAGTGGCTCCTTTAACCCTGTCCTGTCTGAGCGAAGAACAGACGCCCTCCAGCGACCTACACGCAGAGGCGGGGCCAAATCCAAAGCTGAGCCCCTGGGAGCTGTGAGAACAAAGAGAAAGGGAAATCTCTCCCAGCAGCCTCAGAAGCAGCAGATTAAAGCTCCAAAATCAACTTGATGTACCCTGCATCTGTGGAATACATGAATAGACAATGAATCATCCCAAATTAACCATGGGGATGAAAGGCTCTTGGTGCTGCAGCAAGGACTTAGTGCTGTGCCTCTGAGGTGGGAGAGCCAACCTCAGGACACTCGTCCACAAGAGACCTCCCAGCTCCACATAATATCAAACGGCAAAATTCTCCCAGAGATCTCCATCTCAACACCAGCACCCAGCTTCACTCAACGACCAGCAAGCTACAGTGCTGGACATACTATGCCAAACAACTAGCAAGACCGGAACACAACCCCACCCATTAGCAGAGAAGCTGCCCCAAACCATAAGTCCACAGACACCCCAAAACACACCACCAGCCGTGGACCTGCCCACCAGAAAGAAAAGATCCAGCCTCATCCACCAGAACACAGGCACTAGTACCCTGCACCAAGAAGCCTACACAACCCACTAAACCAACCTTAGCCACTGGGGACAGACACCAAAAACAACGGAAACTACGAACCTGCAGCCTGCAAAAAGGAGACCCCAAACACAGTAAGATAAGCAAAATGAGAAGACAGAAAAACACACAGCAGATGAAGGAGCAAGCTGAAAATGCACCAGACCAAACAAATGAAGAGGAAATAGGCAGTCTACCTGAAAAAGAATTCAGAATAATGATAGTAAAGATATCCAAAATCTTGGAAATAGAATAGACAAAATGCAAGAAACATTTAACAAGGACCTAGAAGAACTAAAGATGAAACAAACAACGATGGACAACACAATAAATGAAATTTAAAATACTCTAGATGAGATCAATAGCAGAATAACTGAGGCAGAAGAACGGATAAGTGACCTGGAAGATAAAATAGTGGAAATAACTACTGCAGAGCAGAATAAAGAAAAAAGAATGAAAAGAACTGAGGACAGTCTCAGAGACCTCTGGGACAACATTAAATGCACCAACATTCGAATTATAGGGGTTCCAGAAGAAGAAGAGAAAAAGAAAGGGACTGAGAAAATATTTGAAGAGATTATAGTTGAAAACTTCCCTAATATGGGAAAGGAAATAGTTAATCAAGTCCAGGAAGCACAGAGAGTCCCATACAGGATAAATTCAAGGAGAAATACGCCAAGACACATATTAATCAAACTGTCAAAAACTAAATACAAAGAAAGCATATTAAAAGCAGCAAGGGAAAAACAACAAATAACACACAAGGGAATCCCCATAAGGTTAACAGCTGATCTCTCAGCAGAAACTCTACAAGCCAGAAGGGAGTGGCAGGACATACTGAAAGTGATGAAGGAGAAAAACCTGCAACCAAGATTACTCTACCCAGCAAGGATCTCATTCAGATTTGATGGAGAAATTAAAACCTTTACAGACAAGCAAAAGCTGAGAGAGTTCAGCACCACCAAACCAGCTTTACAACAAATGCTAAAGGAACTTCTCTAGACAAAAACACAAGAGAAGGAAAAGTCCTATAATAACGAACCCAAAACAATTTAGAAAATGGGAATAGGAACATACATATCGATAATTACCTTAAATGTAAATGGACTAAATGCTCCCACCAAAAGACACAGATTGGCTGAATGGATACAAAAACAAGACCCATATATATGCTGTCTACAAGAGACCCACTTCAGACCTAGAGACACATACAGACTGAAAGTAAGGGGATGGAAAAAGATATTCCATGCAAATGGAAACCAAAAGAAAGCTGGAGTAGCAATTCTCATATCAGACAAAATAGACTTTAAAATAAGGACTATCAGAAGAGACAAAGAAGGACACTACATAATGATTAAGGGATCGATCCAAGAAGAAGATATAACAATTGTAAATATTTATGCACCCAACAAAGGAGCACCTCAATACATAAGGCAAAAACTAACAGCCATAAAAGGGGAAATCGACAGTAACACATTCATAGTAGGGGACTTCAACACCCCACTTTCACCAATGGACAGATCATCCAAAATGAAAATAAATAAGGAAACACAAGCTTTAAATGATACATTAAACAGGATGGACTTAATTGATATTTATAGGACACTCCATCCAAAAACAACAGAATACACATTTTTCTCAAGTGCTCATGGAACATTCTCCAGGATAGATCATATCTTGGGTCACAAATCAAGCCTTGGTAAATTTAAGAAAATTGAAATTATATCAAGTATCTTTTCCGACCACAACGCCATGAGACTAGATATCAATTATAGGAAAAGAGCTGTAAAAAATACAAACACATGGAGGCTAAACAATACACTACTTAATAACGAAGTGATCACTGAAGAAATCAAAGAGGAAATTAAAAAATACCTAGAAACAAATGACAATGGAGATACAACGACCCAAAACCTATGGGATGCAGCAAAAGCAGTTCTAAGAGGGAAGTTTATAGCAATACAAGCCCACCTTAAGAAGCAGGAAACATCTCGAATAAACAACCTAACCTTGCACCTCAAGCAATTAGAGAAAGAAGAACAAAAAAACCCCAGAGTTAGCAGAAGGAAAGAAATCATAAAAATCAGATCAGAAATAAATGAAAAAGAAATGAAGGAAACAATAGCAAAGATCAATAAAACTAAAAGCTGGTTCTTTGAGAAGATAAACAAAATAGATAAACCATTAGCCAGACTCATCAAGAAAAAAAGGGAGAAGACTCAAATCAATAGAATCAGAAATGAAAAAGGAGAAGTAACAACTGACACTGCAGAAATAAAAAAAATCATGAGGGATTACTACAAGCAACTCTATGCCAATAAAATGGACAATCTGGAAGAAATGGACAAATTCTTAGAAATGCACAAACTGCCAAGACTGAATCAGGAAGAAATAGAAAATATGAACAGACCAATCACAAACACTGAAATTGAAACTGTGATTAAAAATCTTCCAACAAACAAAAGCCCAGGACCAGATGGCTTCACAGGCGAATTCTATCAAACATTTAGAGAAGAGCTAACACCTATTCTTCTCAAACTCTTCCAAAATATAGCAGAGGGAGGAACACTCCCAAACTCATTCTACGAGGCCACCATCACCTTGATACCAAAACCAGACAAGGATGTCACAAAGAAAGAAAACTACAGGCCAATATCACTGATGAACATAGATGCAAAAATCCTCAACAAAATACTAGCAAACAGAATCCAACAGCACATTAAAAGGATCATACACCATGATCAAGTGGGGTTTATTCCAGGAATGCAAGGATTCTTCAATATACGCAAATCTATCAATGTGATTAACCATATTAACAAATTGAAGGAGAAAAACCATATGATCATCTCAATAGATGCAGAGAAAGCTTTTGACAAAATTCAACACCCATTTATGATAAAAACCCTGCAGAAAGTAGGTGTAGAGGGAACTTTCCTCAATATAATAAAGGCCGTATATGACAAGCCCACAGCCAACATCATCCTCAATGGCGAAAAACTGAAAGCATTTCCACTAAGGTCAGGAACAAGACAAGGTTGCCCACTCTCACCACTCTTATTCAACATAGTTTTGGAAGTTTTAGCCACAGCAATCAGAGAAGAAAAGGAAATAAAAGGAATCCAAATCGGAAAAGAAGAAGTAAAGCTGTCACTGTTTGCAGATGACATGATACTATACATAGAGAATCCTAAAGATGCTACCAGAAAACTACTAGAGCTAATCAATGAATTTGGTAAAGTAGCAGGATACAAAATTAATGCACAGAAATCTCTGGCATTCCTATATACTAACGATGAAAAATCTGAAAGTGAAATCAAGAAAACACTCCCATTTACCATTGCAACAAAAAGAATAAAATATCTAGGAATAAACCTACCTAAGGAGACAAAAGACCTGTATGCAGAAAATTATAAGACACTGATGAAAGAAATTAAAGATGATACAAACAGATGGAGAGATATACCATGTTCTTGGATTGGAAGAATCAACATTGTGAAAATGACTCTACTCCCCAAAGCAATCTATAGATTCAATGCAATCCCTATCAAACTACCACTGGCATTTTTCACAGAACTAGAACAAAAAATTTCACAATTTGTATGGAAACACAAAAGACCCCGAATAGCCAAAGCAATCTTGAGAACAAAAAATGGAGCTGGAGGAATCAGGCTGCCTGACTTCAGACTATACTACAAAGCTACAGTAATCAAGACAGTATGGTACTGGCACAAAAACAGAAAGATAGATCAATGGAATAGGATAGAAAGCCCAGAGATAAACCCATGCACATATGGTCACCTTATCTTTGATAAAGGTGGCAGGAATATACAGTGGAGAAAGGACAGCCCCTTCAATAAGTGGTGCTGGGAAAACTGGACAGGTACATGTAAAAGTATGAGATTAGATCACTCCCTAACACCATACACAAAAATAAGCTCAAAATGGATTAAAGACCTAAATGTAAGGCCAGAAACTATCAAACTCTTAGAGGAAAACATAGGCAGAACACTCTATGACATAAATCACAGCAAGATCCTTCTTGACCCATCTCCTAGAGTAATGGAGATAAAAACAAAAATAAACAAATGGGACCTAATGAAACTTCAAAGCTTTTGCACAGCAAAGGAAACCATAAACAAGACCAAAAGACAGCCCTCAGAATGGGAGAAAATATTTGCAAATGATGCAACTGACAAAGGATTCATCTCCAAAATTTATAAGCAGCTCATGCAGCTTAACAACAAAAAAACAAACAACCCAATCCAAAAATGGGCAGAAGAGCCAAATAGACATTTCTCCACAGAAGATATACGGACTGCCAACAAACACATGAAAGAATGCTCAACATCACTAATCATTAGAGAAATGCAAATCAAAACTATAATGAGATATCGTCTCACACCAGTCAGAATGGCCATCATCAAAAAATCTAGAAACAATAAATGCTGGAGAGGGTGTGGAGAAAAGGGAACACTCTTGCACTGCTGGTGGGAATGTGAATTGGTTCAGCCACTATGGAGAACAGTATGGAGGTTCCTTAAAAAACTACAAATAGAACTACCATATGACCCAGCAATCCCACTACTAGGTATATACCCTGAGGAAACCAGAATTCAGAAAGAGTCATGTACCAAAATGTTCATTGCAGCTCTATTTACAATAGCCCGGAGATGGAAACAACCTAAGTGCCCGTCGTCGGATGAATGGATAAAGAAGATGTGGCACATATATACAATGGAATATTACTCAGCCATAAAAAGAAACGAAATTGAGCTATTTGTAATGAGGTGGATAGATCTAGAGTCTGTCATACGGAGTGAAGTAAGTCAGAAAGAGAAGGACAAATACCGTATGCTAACACATATATATGGAATTTAAGAAAAAAAAAATGTTATGAAGAACCTAGGGGTAAAACAGGAATAAAGACAGAGACCTACTGGAGAACAGACTTGAGGATATGGGGAGGGGGAAGGGTGAGGTGTGTTAGGGCGAGAGAGAGACATGGACAAACCAGCCGCATAGCACAGGGAGATCAGCTCGGTGCTTTGTGACCGCCTGGAGGGGTGGGATAGGGAGGGTGGGAGGGAGGGAGACGCTAGCGGGAAGAGATATGGGAACATATGTATATATATAACTGATTCATTTCGTTGTAAAGCAGAAACTAACACACCATTGTAAAGCAATTATACTCCAATGAAGATGTTAAAAAATAAATAAATAAAAGATGAGAGAACTAGGTATGGATTAGAAACACTGCACTTCCATAGAAATCTCAATATCCTGAGATGTAAGGCCCTGGCACAATGATAGCCTTTGCATAATTCAGGCTCTATGCAACTCAAGAACTTTACATCTATAGTCTTCACCGGGGTTAATGCATCAGAATCACCTGGGATCCTTTTTTCAAAATACATATACCTAGGCCCCTCCCCCTAAAATTCTGAATCAGTATACTTAGAGTGAGGACCAGGCATAAATATTTTCAAAGTTCCGCAAGTGATTCTAACGTACAACTTTCACAAGGAGATTGCTTTCAATGCAATATTCATTTTTTAACAGTACAATTTTAAAAGCATTTGAAGAAACTAGGGAAGGTCCGGAGGAGTTTGACATACAAAATAAACACTGGAGAATGAAAAAAGCCTCTTACAAGAACAGGTATATATTACTGAGTTTGTTTAGACTAGAGATAAAAGGCTTGGGGATGTTACTATGTTCGAATGTTATTGACTTGTTCACAGTGATCTTTAGAAGATCAAGCAAAAGAAATAGGTTTACCTTAAGTAAAAGACATTTGGTTGGTTGGACATAAAGTGCTTTTGATTACTTGGCAGGATATCCAGAGATCTTTAAGAAGACTCAAAATAGTCATTTGTCCTGAGTTTTTAACAGTGTTTCTAAGCACAGGATTAAAGATAAATTGGCTTCCACCTCCTCCTCCTACTTGTATGTGTTAGGCAAGATGAAAAATGTAAAACTATGGCAAAAACGAATCTTAGAGGTATTCCAAACCAAATTTGAGAATATCAGATCAAGTTTCTTAAAGTTAAAATCATATTCACTTACCATTTCAGCTAATAATTTATTCTGATGTTTAACTTCATGGCCTATTTCAATGGAAAGCTATAAAGTAGAAAGCGTAAACATTATTACATACATAAATGTTTTTAAGTGTTATAAAGTAAAAACAATAATGACATTCTAAGCATAAACATTTTCTCAAATAAAACTGTATTCTAAAAATATAAAATATACTCTCTTCTTTTGTTACTTTTCTCACTGAAATTAATGAAAAATAAATTTAGAATTTCTATTCCTTCCCAACTATGGACATTGTCTCCCTGTTCTTCATTTTGATTTCATCTTAATATTCAATTCCATCTTTTAATTTTGGCACATATTTCTCTCTGGTTCTCTTATCCTTGCATTCTTTTTTCTCTATACTGTTCACACAATAGCATTTGTTTGTATATTTCTTCATTTACCTTTTAAAAATGTATACAAGTTCCCATATTATCAATTCGAATCCAGATATAAGCAATATTTTCCTAATGAATGGAGCATTACTTTGAATAAACATCTAAATTAATTATTTCTTTAGATTCTAAAGGTGTTTTTCTTTAAAATATGATAATAAATTGGAAAAAAAACTCACAAGTTAGTGTTACCCACATCCTGAAGCTATGCACAAAAGAGGCTGAGTCTAAATGAAATACCATAAGTGAGTACAGCTGCTATTCAAACCAAAACCTATCTAATACTTTATACAACAAATTCATCAAAGGCCTCATTTCTAAGATATTTGAATAAACACACTACTACTAAATCTTGGAAACTACTAAAAATCTTGGCAAACCACTGCAAATATTGTTCTCAACTTATTTTGTGTGGAAAGCATCTGGGGTAATAGTGATGCAAAACCATGCTAGAATTCTATAGATCAGAATGTGAGCTTTTTCCCAAAATTTAACAATTCAGAGATAATAAAGCGCCTATGAAACTAGATAGCCCAAATCACCTGTTTCTACAACTGTCATTCATGCCAGGGGAAGAAATTCACAGGACAAAAAAGCTTTCTTCTAACAAGAAGCCTAAATTATCAATATTGGAATTAAAAAAAAAATCATTTAATTAATTTCCTCTGAATGTTGTATTTTTTATTTTTTTATTTTTTTACATCTTCATTGGAGTATAATTGCTTTACAATGGTGTGTTAGTTTCTGCTTTATAACAAAGTGAATCAGTTATACATATACATATGTTCCCATATCTCTTCCCTCTTGCGTCTCCCTCCCTCCCACCCTCCCTATCCCACCCCTCCAGGCGGTCACAAAGTACCCAGCTGATCTCTCTGTGCAATGCGGCTGCTTCCCACTAGCTATCTATTTTACGTTTGGTAGTGTATATATGTCCATGCCTCTCTCTCGCTTTGTCACAGCTTACCCTTCCCCCTCCCCATATCCTCAAGTCCATTCTCTAGTAGGTCTGTGTCTTTATTCCTGTCTTACCCCTAGGTTCTTCATGACATTTTCTTTTTTCTTAAATTCCATATATATGTGTTAGCATATGGTATTTGTCTTTCTCTTTCTGACTTGCTTCACTCTGTATGACAGACTCTACGTCTATCCACCTCATTACAAATAGCCCGATTTCGTTTCTTTTTATGGCTGAGTAATATTCCGTTGTATATATGTGCCACATCTTCTTTATCCATTCATCCGATGATGGACACTTAGGTTGTTTCCATCTCCGGGTTATTGTAAATAGAGCTGCAATGAACATTTTGGTACATGACTCTTTCTGAATTATGGTTTTCTCAGGGTATATGCCCAGTAGTGGGATTGCTGGGTCATATGGTAGTTCTATTTGTAGTTTGTTAAGGAACCTCCATACTGTTCTCCATAGTGGCTGTACCAATTCACATTCCCACCCGCAGTGCAAGAGTGTTCCCTTTTCTCCACACCCTCTCCAGCATTTATTGTTTCTAGATTTTTTAAGATGGCCTGAATGCTGCATTTTTTAAATTATTAACATTATACAATATTGCTTAGTTTATAGATCAACTCCTTTTGATTTAATATGACCTTGAAAACAATACTCATTTCAGAATGTAACAGTCTCCAGGCTGAATATAATTCTATTTTCCAAAGACTAATGAAATAGCAATTAGGTTTTGGCAGCATAAGCTTCCAGTGAATGCTCTATAAGTGTACTGCATGTTTATTTTAATGTGGAATCAATCACATACACTGTTAAAACTATCTTCTGGTAATCCTTTATTTAATAATATTAACTCAATACCACTATAAGGAATTATGCTAAGTGCTATGAAGAATATAAAACTAAGTACAATAGAAAACCCTATTTCTGGTAAATTTCTTTTACATACAAATAATTCCAGTGCAGATCATTATGCAATAAGTGCTACAGAAATGGTACAAATGGTCTTATGTTCATCAGGAAAAGGTTACTTTTATGTGGTGATCAGGAATGGCCTGGAGGAGAGAAGATGCAATGAGGTGGAGCCTTTCAGAAGGGCAAGATTTCAGCCAATGTCAGGAGGGAGAGGCAGTCTAAGGCAAAGCGATAGCATGCCCAAAGATACAGGAGTGGGAGAGTGACAGCATGTGTAGGACACAAGAAGTACTTGAATTTGTCTGGCAGAAAGCATGTATACATTCTGGAGGTACAGGAGGTAAGGTCTGAAAAGCTGTGGACAATATTTGCAGAACCTATCTGATGGAACTACAGAGTGTGAACTTCATTTCTCACATCATGGGAGGCCACTGAATACTTCTGGGAGCGAGGATGCAAGTTAAACAATACTCTAAAAAGATGACTGGTGACAGGGTGTAGCTCAGACTAAAACATGGGAAAAATTAGGAACAGATAGGTTAAAAGACTTTCCTAAGAGTTCACCTAAGAAAACCGGAGGATAGTATTAGAAAGAGAAAGGTGGCAATAGGAACAGTAGGAAAAAAGCACAGGACTTGGTGACTGACGTGAGGTACAAAGGCAGAAACATGAAAGACAATTTGTAGCTTTTGAGACTAGAAGAAGAAAAGTCAGAAGATGAGCTGCTTGGGGGTGGAAGGTGGATTGCTCTGAGACATTAGTACAGACAACATACAGTATTTTAGATTTAACTACAAAAAAAAAATTCTGAAGTTAAAAACAAAACAAATCAAAACAAATATACCATATGTTTTGATTGGCCACATTTTCTAAACTTGTACTGAAATCATGTCTAAATTTTGAGTCATGTTGCTAAAACTTAATTGCTATTTCATTAGCCTTTGGAAAGCAGAACTGTAAAAGCCTGGAGACTGTTATATTTTGAAATGAGTATTGTTTTCAAGGTCATATTAAATCAAAAGTAGTTGATCTATGAACTAAGCAATTTTGTATAATATGAATAATTTAGAAAATACAACATTTAGAGGAAATTAAGAATTAAATGATTTTTTTAAAAATTCCAATATTGATAATTTAGGCTTCTTGTTAGAAGAAAGCTTTTTTCTCCTGGAAATTTCTTTCCCTGGCATGAATGACAGTTGTAGAAAGTAGTTAGGTGATTTGGGCTATCTAGTTCCATAGGTGCTTTATTATCTCTGAATTGTTAAATTTGGGGAAAAAAAGCTCATATCACCAAACTACACTATTTGGGTAACTGAATTCCTTAGTATGATGCCAATAAAAGTATATATTTTATAAGTATAAAATATACATGTATATATAAATACACAAATTAAAAAGTATATAATATATGCTTTATACTTACAGATTTTATAGCAGTTACTTTGTTTCTCAGACTTTCTGTGAGTCTCTCATTTTCTTCTTCACAGGCACTGTACCCACTATTAGGATAGCCATAGTTCCCATAGTTGCCAGCAGGTACTCCTTCACCTGCAAGGATTAGAGTCACAAGCAGAGTTGCAGCAAAAACAAGCCACTTTTGAAACCTTGACAAGAAAGAACCGAAAAAGACCCCTGGAGGGCGTTGCAGACCACGTATGTCTATTATTCACACTCCAAATGAACTTTAAAAATTAATAACCAAATAGAGATCAGAACAATTCTAATACCCTCTCTTAAGCAAAGAATACTGAATTCAGTTCAAAACACATTTGTTGATTGCATATTGATTGCCACAATACACTGAAATAGGTACTGATATATAAGGAGATTCTGGACACATTTCCTGCTCCCTAGAACTACACAGTTTAAAAAAAATCTAAAAGTATCATAACATCAACTACCTATGGAAGAAGCTTGGCTATGAAGAGAAAGGTAGAAAGAGGATAATACAGCAGGATGGAGTTCATGGCAGAGGGAGGGTCCTTTACTAGCATCTCTTTCTTTTAAATAGAAAAGAGCTGGAATAACTTGGAGAATATTAGCTGAGATTTAAGAGAGGGACTCATTCATTCTTCAACAAATACTTGAGAAACTCCATGTATCAGATTCATTGTTCTTTCTAGGTGTCACTTTTTGGAGCTCATCTTCTAGGGAATAACATTGGGATACAGGACTATAGTCCCAGCCACTGCCTAATATAGTACTTGTTATCCATCAGGCAATCAAACAGGTAGAGTGAGCCTTGAACAGTGAATACATATACTAACATGTTGGAGGACTGAGAGAGGAAAGCATAGCTGACAGTGTTATCTAACCGCATTTTTTTTAAACTACTGACAATTTTCTCAGTAAAAAAGAGAAAAGCCTGTCTTTGAAGAATGGTGATCATTTGGGGGAATAAACAGTAAAGAGAATAATGGAGGAAAGTGACTAGGGTTATACAGGATCACTACAGGGATAAAGCAATCCTGGCTGAGGCAATATATTGTAGTGTGATTTTTCTCCAGAAGAACTCATCAGCCTAAGTTAGCCCATGAAAAGCTGGATGGTTGGACTGATCAAGAGTTGGAGGTTTACAGTGTTGGGGTTGCTGAAGAACAGAGCCCCAAGAGGAAGAGATTCCTTGCAGAAAGACTGGGTGAATATGTGGATTATGGGGATTCGACTGGACAAGGACTGAAGTAGTGTTAACAGAAGGCTGAGAATATGGAGGAAAGGGATGATACAAAAACTAAAGGTCTCCATAAACTCAAAGAGTGGATGGAGTGGCAGTGACAGTAACATATGGAAGGGCCGCAAGTAGCAGGCAGCACTGGTTGCTGAAGGAAGGTCAAAGTGTGAATAGAAAGCTCTTTCAAGGCACAGCACAAATCTCACTTTCTCTAAAGAGCAAAACTCTCTCCTTTGAATTCTTACAGCTCTGACTATACATAACACTAATATCATACTCCAGACTGCACTCCAAGGGCAGAAAGTAAATTTGTTCTGCTCGTGGCTCTAGATCCCCCCACAAACATACACACACAGTAAGGCACACCCAGTAAATACTTGTAAATGAACTAATTAATGAACAGAATCTGAATTCACGGTTATTCAACTTTGAATGTGCTTGCCTTTGTCAGCAGTGGGGTCACACGCTTCTTTGAGGACAGAGGCAGTGAGGCAGTGTCTCAACCTTCTTCTATATCCCCTGTACCTAATAAGTACTTTACATGCAGCAGACACACAATCTCCACCACCACAAAAACCACAACAAAATGCTAAACGAGTATGTTCCTGAGGAGGAGTCGCTTTCCCCAAATTTTCCCTCAACTGCTGACACACTATCCACAAAGCTAAGTGTGCCGTTATAAAAGTTAAGGACTCAGGTGACTACACATAATATTTTCCTCCACTCAGTGATTAAAATAATCACTTAAACAATGCATTCTCACCCTATTCATCAATGATACTCTGTACAAACTCTAATAAGGACCAAAATCCTTACAGAAAAGAAAAATGTCTTCATATTTTATGTGACTAAGGTCCTAGATATATAACGTTTGTCCAGTAAGTCATTACTGACTGGATGAATTTAACCACTTGACAACCAAGGAATTCATTTCTAAATTAATGGCTATTTGTCTCACTTCCTTTATTGTTATTTTTGCCTATCTTAATTTTATTTTTAGAGTTCTTCAATTACTGTCTCATTTATTAAAAGTGAAATTCTCAGAAGTATTTCAAGGCACATTTCTTCCATTAAAGAGTTAATCTTCCCTCACACCATCATTCACTACGAATATTAATAAATAAATAAATAAAATAAAATGTTAGGAGTTGTTATTCTTTGTGTGACTTAACTGCTATAAAAAGTTGTAGGAAAGCTAATGGGTGCCAAAGATGATCCTCAGACTTTGTCCATTAGACAAATGCTACTTTTGGACAGTTTCTATCAATAACTGAACCAAATCACCGAGAGAGACATGTGAAGTGTGGAAGCTTCTCCACATGAATATCTACTGATTCACGATCCCAGATTTAAAGTTCCAGGTCAATATACACTGATCCTTAAAAAAAAAAAAAACTCTTGTCACATCATGTCACATCATACCAATGTAAATTACAACGATTTCCTCCTCTCAACTACAGGGGAGCTTAAAAACAAAAAACAAACAAACAAAAAACCACTCTGTTCTAGAGATTGTAATTTCATTAGTCTGGGCTGGGGTCTGGGTATCAAAGCCCTAAAAGCTCTCCAGGTGATTCTAATGTACAGTCAGGGCTCAGAACCATCATTTCTCTAGTCCCTTTCCTGCAATTTATTATGGCACAATGCTGCACAAAAACATTCAAAGGGGCCAAAAGACCTACCGATGAGATCCAAATTCCTTGGCCTAGCACTCAAATGTCTACACAATGTGGTTGGTTCTAGTTCTATGTCTCCTACTTCAACCAAATTGGCTTAATCATAATCCTTTAAAACACATCATTCAGGGCTTCCCTGGTGGCGCAGTGGTTGAGAGTCCGCCTGCCGATGCAGGGGACGCGGGTTCGTGCCCCGGTCCGGGAGGATCCCGCATGCCGTGGAGCGGCCGGGCCCGTGGGCCGTGGCCGCTGGGCCTGCGTGTCCGGAGCCTGTGCTTGTGCTCCGCAGAGGCCGCGACGGTGAGGGGCCCGCGTACCGCAAAAAACAACAACAACAACAACAAAAAAACCCCACATAATTCTAGATTCCAGCCCTACAACTATTTCTGGGGGGAAAGGGTCATTCTTCCAACTGGAAATTACCTCTCCTACACTTCATTATTTAAGCTTTAGTTCAAGTTCCTATGTCTCCACAAAGTACCAAGTGCTCTATCTGTGAAATCCCCGAGACATTCACTACCTGTAGAACTTATTTGGTATTTGGTTGTATAGCTACCGCCTTGTACTATAATTTATCTTTGTACATATTTCTACTTCTCAACTAGATTGGAAGCTTTGGGGAACACAAGAAGAGCTACAAACGACTGTACCTAGAGCTTACTCAAGTACACAATAAATGTTTGCTGTCATTAGTAATGATAAAAAGGAAAACCATTTAGGCATATAAAACTAACCTTGTTCAAAATGAGTTATATTTTTTCTCTACAATTTATTTGGCCAACTTTCCTTCTATGATCCAAGGATTCACAAAAACTACATTTTTCAAAAGCTGTTTCTCATACTACAATTTACTAATGAATGTACATGCCTAGAGTTACTGGCAGCTTTCACTAACTTTAAATACCTGACACTTGAAAACTTTTTTTTTCTTTTTCCATCTTATAAGAACTGAAAAAGGTAACATTATCTTTTTTCAATATTCCATATATTTTCTCAGGTATATTGTACACTGATTTGGCAGGTTTTTTCTTTTTCCCAATTATCTCTTAATAGTTTCAGAACCAGAAAATGCTGTTTTAATGGCTCTGTGTTATAACAGCCCATTATAAGTCCTTGTGCCTAATTTGTTCCTGCTGCTTGGTGAACCCGCTTCCTAAGCTAAAAGGTCAAGAACAAATGCTAAGTCACCAAGCATTACCACATTCTACCGTCTTACCAGTGGAACAAGGCTCAGATAAGAACTGTTCTGGGTAAAATGGCCTTTAACAGTAATGATACGTACGTTTACCTTTGTAACTCACTGTAACCTAAGGCTAACTGTAAGGCTAATATGATTATTATTAGTGTGCTCTGCATGCAACACTCACTCTTCAAACTTCGCTTCTGAAGAAACTAACATTAGGTCCAATAAAAAGAAACCGAAGACAGCAATTTCCATAATCACACTCAGACCATCAATAACACTAAAAGACTCATCACTGAGTTGGCACCTGTACATACCTCACCTCCAGTCCTCCACTAGTCTCTGTAAACCTACCATCCATACCTGGGACTGAACTAAACTTAAGGAACGCCCCAAGTTTCCACTTGGTACCGCCTCCAAAGACCCCTCCATACACCCTGCTCTCTGGTTCAGATTCCAGGGACATGAAACAGATGCGATTTCCTTCCGCGTCCCCGCGCCCAGCACGGCCAGTTCTAGGGCCCCCGAACTTAGAATCTCAGCCCTCTTCTTACCCAGGCCTGCACGCCTCATCCTGCCAGAGGAGCGGGGGAATAGGCGGGCGAAGGGGTGGGTAGGAAGAGGCCAGGGGTCACTCGGACCGCGTCCTCAGTACCGGGGTCCGGCGAAACACCAACTTCTTCCCCTAAAGCGCCACGACATCAGGGTAATCTAAACGTGGCGCTGGCTGATGGCGTCACCCAAGGCGCTTCTCGGCGCCCTGCGAGGCGGCCGCATGACCGAACTACATTCTGGGAAATGTAGTTCGCCGCCGAGGCCGGGAGTGTGGTAGGGGCGTGGGGTGAACCAGGCTGGAGGAGAGGGCGGGGCTTCCGGAAAAGGGACGCGCGCTGCCCCGGTTCTGACTGCGGGCCTGGGACTATGGATCTCAGCTTGCGGCCTGGCTTTTTCTCTCAGCTGTCGGCCCCCGAGTTTAACGCTATACATCTGTCCCTCCCAGACCGTGAGAGGATGGTTGACTTCTCTTTCCCGATGCCGCCCTTCACTTCCTCTCACCTCGAGTTAGTTCAGGTAAAGTCAAAGAAAACTTTATCCAAGTTTCTGATCTCACACATAAGTAATCTGAGACCCATAGACGGGAAGGAACAGTGTAGCCCATCGGTGCCGGGTCACCAGTGGTGTAGAGAAAACCAGGCCCCTTGCACTAGGGCTGCTGCTCGGATTAAAACAGTCGATAAAAGTAACAGGGTCTCCTCGGAAGCACTGAAGACTTCGTTCCCTGTTTCCGAGTTTGTTGCATTTCTAGAAAGAACAGCGGCCATTAGCTGTTAAGGGCTCGAGGGACCCCTCAACTTCCTCCCACTTAGACCTTTTTAACTTACACAAAGGATACTGAAATACAGTTTACACAGGGTAATGTGCCAATTTAAAAGGGGTGCTGGCGGGGGGTGGAGTGGTACTGGAATCGGGATTAGTCCTAGAATTTCATTTTATCTCACAGGATTATCGTGAGGATTAAATGAGATAACTTTTTTAAAAAAGAAGTTGGATACACAGTAGATGCTCAAAAACCACTGGTTGCTTGTTGTTTTGTCGTCGCTGCTGTATGACAGTGGGATAATCTCCGTACTATAGATTTCTGAGAATGCAATGTCTGATCATTTAGTGTTCCCTCATAGTGTCTCAGTATGAACATTGACTATAGTAGTGGCCGATTAAGTCTCTGGTCTAAGGTCGTTTTTGTAAAATACACACACCCATAAAAACAATTTTTAATAAAAGTTATTAACCTGGGAAATAAGCTTAATCCAATAGCGTTTTGAGAGGGAAACAGTATTCATAAAAATAAACAATCATTCTCTAAAAACATGAGAATTAAATGAAGATTTTATCAGAAACAATTATTGCAAATAAACACTGACGTTTCAATAAGAGAGATGATGGCATTTTATCTTACAGTCTGTGACAGTTCTTTTTTAAGAAGTACACGTGTTCTATAAGCAAAACATGTCAGAAAAATCATCTTGCTTAAAGAAGGCTTTCTCATATTAATGTAATTTTTTAAATCTAATGTTGAGTTTACCAAAACATCATTTAAATTACATATGTACTTATCCTCTTATAAACTAATTCCCCTACATGGTAGGGAGATATAATAATAAAATATAAAAGGGATAAAAGATAAAGTAATAAAGGGTACCAAGAATATAACTCAAAACAGGCAAAGCTGGTTTGTATTGAGCTTGTGACCCAAAAATCCAAATAGTTGCTTATCGCTTCTGTTGCCAGTCTCAAGTTAGGATAATCCCATCTGAGAAGATTTTGCATGCAAAAGATGAAGTGGAAAAGATGGATTTAATACACAGAAAAATAGTTATTCAGTGGGACCACAGTTGACATAGAGACTAGAGGGAGTTCTCTTCACTTTTATCATTTTCTATTTTACTTTTCCTTTTTAATAAAATCCCTAACTCTTCTTACTGAATGAAGACTAATAAAATTCTTAGAGATGAAGAGTATTTAGAATTTTTTTTCAATTCTCATAGGATAATTTCATAGAAAACATCTAATCTTTGGGGTCTCTAGGAAATGAATGACGAAAAATGACAATTAGTCTTTACTACTATTTCTTGTAGTAATTACAGAAACAAGAATATGAGCAGGAAATGTCTGAATCGTGGTGCAAAATTTGAAACTTTTCTTTTTCAAAACTGGCTAAATCAACATTAACAAAATTTCCAATCATGAAACAAATTCAGTGTATCAAGCATAATATTTGAAGGACATTTTATGTCCTTCTAAGTAAAGAAAAATAAAATTTTAAATTATTGGCATAAATTTTACCCTTTAGATTGTTCAGTTTTAAATGCAAACATGAGCGCATTTAACTCATGTGAAATCACCAAAATCACACAGTTCGAATTTCATAGCTCATACATGAACATGTATAATATTTTGTAGAAACACTGCACAAAACTAACTCAACTGTTTTTATTCCAATCTTGATGTGCGCCAGGTCTTGATAGTCTACCAAATCTTGGTCTTCATCTTATTGGTGAGTTAGGAGGGACTGAAAAGTAAAGTAATTATGGTTGCCCTATCTTTTCCTTTCCTTTGATGTCATCATTTTAAATATAACTGCCTAATACAAGGAAGTAAGATGAGTCACGAAGAATATAAGTTTGCTTGGATGTTTTCTTCTTTCTGCAGAAAAACTTCTGGTTCATGTGGTCTTTCAGGGCTGTCAGTGCCCGCACTTATTCAGTCACAGACTTAAAACACTTACCTTGTACTCACTTGGAGTTTTGCAGAACTTCCATGCATTATGTGTCCACTGGAATTCTGTGCTTATGGAACATCACAAATGTTACATGTGAATGGGGTGGCCACGAACAATAAACATGCATATTGCCATCTCCTCTGCTCATATGCATGCTCCACGGTTCCACTAGATTTCATTTACAAAACACAAATTCAAAGATAAAATGAAGAATTTCAAAACAGTGAATGCAGAGCATCAAACCAGGCAGGATGTTCTTCTAGCCAAGAGATCTATGCAACTGCAAACATTGCAAACTGGTGAACTTGGCCCTGGGCTGCAGAGAGAAATCTTCCAAGGTAATGGGGACATAGTTGGTAGAGAAAAAGGAAGAAAGTGAGTGAATACAGAGGATATATATATCCAGAGGGAGAGACTGATCAAGGTGAAATAACTGAGAGGTGAAATTCTCAGGGAAACAAGAAAATAGAGCATGCAGGTGCTGCCCCAAGCAGAAGGAAAGAAGGAAGGGAAGAGGTTGTTAGTTGCACCGTTTTCCCAAACCACCCGCCAAGTTGGTCTCAGTAAGTGGTTAATGAACCATAGATGAGTGAAATTCTTGTGACTTGGCATGTATAAGCAGTAGAAAAGTTTTTCTCAAGGCAGGCATGATCCCAGAAAACCTGAATGATAGGGTGTGATTGCAGGGATAAGGCTTTTTCTTGTGTTTAACTCCAAGACGTTTCACTCTTCCAGCATTTCACATGTATTACTTAGACCTCATTCTGGGAAATGACTCCTTCCTTAATGTCAGTGAATCAGTAGCTTTGATTTTTTTTTTTTTTTCTGAATATCTGGACCCATAGCAGAGCTAAATTTCAAACAGCACTTTGCATAGGCTGCCCTTTTAACATTCCAATTTTAGACAGATTTTTGACATTTAAAAAACGTTGTTTTAGGTTAAAGATGATACGTTTAATTTCCATTGCTTAGAAAATATTGGTGTTGTATGTTTTAAAAGGCTCTGCATTATGACTCAATGTTAGAAACCAGAATATCTAACTTACAAATTGTTTTAAAAGGTATTTTTTAATGAATAGTAAAGTTAACAATGAGTAAAGTTGGCATGATGTTATATTTCTTGCAGGGCTTTTTGTTTTTTTGCATTTTGGGATAAGTAGGAAGACAGAATTTCAAGGTGGACATCGTGGATTACAATTGCACAAAGTAGAGCCTGGCTTCTTTGTGGAGAGCCCAGATGCAGCTGATTTTGTCCCTCTGGGGCTACGTGGTATCTTCTCTCAGCACCTCTCACCTACTTTACTCTTCTCTTTGAACACTGGATACCTATAACTGTCCCAGAATGAAAGCCTCGGCCCCATGTCTCTTTGACCTTCCAGTTTGATCCGTGTAGCAAACCGTTTCCCAGTACGAGTTTTCTGGAAGAGAATTCCGATTGGTCAAACATGGGTAAGGGGTCCATCCCTGGTTGGTCCAAGCAGCTGATGCTGAGTGATAGGGATTCCAGAACTTTGGGCAGAGCAGTCTCTAAGTGGATGCAGGGGTAGGGGAAAAGGTTATTTCTTAGTGCATTAAAGCATGTATGTGGTTTGAGTCCTTGCATAAAAGCTCTTGATCTCTGCTCTGAGCCATAAACAGATTTCATGCAATAGATTAGGGCTCTGTATTCATTCCCATCACTGAGGCCTTTATCACTATCATAAACCGGCCGTGAAAGTTATGGTTAGTTGGTTAGGGCAATGATTTGTATTCCCAACACAGGTGTGTTTGGCCACATGCCTTTACTCTTGTTTATTTTATTTTATTGAATTCTCTTTATTGGGGTTAGAAAACCATTTTCTTTTGGGAGGCAAGGATAAAGACCTGATCTTGTTTGAAGCAGGTCTTTACGGGAGACGCTAGGAATTTGATTTCTTCTCTTGCCCCAGTATTTCCCCCCTGTTAAAAATTCTCTATAAATAGGGCCTCAAGGTCAAAAACATAATTTGAGCAATAACTGTTAGCAGGGAGTTATATGGAAATAAGAACTCTTACAGAGAAAATTAGGAAAATTGATTTCATAGGAGCAGGAGAGAGAGAATTTGCCTTCACAGCCTCAGCACTCAAACTGTAGTAGAGGGTTGATACGGCACTTCTGGGCACTTAGCATGCATGCCTATTCTAGGCTAGCATGAATTTTTATAGCTCAATTAGAAAGCTTTGAAAAGATTTTAAAAAGTGTTTTTAAATGATAATGTGTTACATAAATATTCATGGTTATGCAGTCCTCTGAAATCTGGACCACTTAGAACTTTCTTCCATTAAATAATGACTTTCTTTTTTTTTGTTTTGCATACAGGTGCTATTCATTAGAGGGACAGTGACCAATGACATCCATTACGCACGGCCATGAATATTTATCTAGTGCCTTATCCCTGTACCAGAGAGAATAGAAAAAGAGTTATGGAGAGGCTTTTCTTCCACACCAGATGACCAGTGTCCTTCCTCAGCTCAACTGAAAAAATTAAGTGGACTGGTCTTCAGGTGAGGCTTCATACCCCACTAATATTCTGCTGGGTGAGGGTTAACTTAACTGATGAAAGAAAGTATGTGACAGATTCTAATGCTAGTGGAATAATGGAGTAGTTTGCCAGGGTCTATTGATACAACTCTTTATCTAGAAGGCCTTAAGACAAGGTTAGTTCACAATTTTGCTTAGTATCTGTGTGACTTAAGAGTTACTCACAGGCAGCCCTCTGAAGAATTGTCAGTCTCTATACCAGCACTGTCCCTTCCCCTCTACTCCAAAACCAGCCGAGCTTACGCAGATGACACCACAATCGTAACTCAGTGAATGGATGTGAGAGAATTGGGACAGACAGTGAGTAGCCAGCCATGTGTCATTTACCCGCAGACGTTACTGACATCCTACTCTGTCACTCTAGGCCTGGCCCCTTTATTTCCAGTAACTTATTTCTACCATTCTTTTGAGCATTTCTGTTTGGATATCCTGCCATTATCTCAAACTCAGTCATTATCTTCCCCAAAGCAGTTTGCCTATCTGATTTTCTACCCTTGTTAATGATATGATTAAGCCTCAAAACCTCTGAGTCACTATGACCTTTCCCCACTTTGCCAACACCATCAACCCAATGGCCAGGTCCTCTTGAAGTGTCTTTTTGATTTGCCCCTTACTTTCCATTTCAAAACTAACGATATTATTAAAAGTTTCAAACACGCCAAATCTTGCTGGGGCTTCTTAATTTCCTTGCTTTCAGGTCCACTCCCCTCAAATACACCAGATTAAAATTTCCAGAACTCTAATCTTGTCTTATCACTATTTAATTAAATTAATTTATTTATTTTCTGGTCGCACCACGCAGCTTGTGGGATCTTAGTTCCCCGACCAGGGATTGAACCTGGGCCCCCTGCAGTGGAAGCATGGAATCATAACCACTGGACCACCTGGGGATTCCCATCTTACCACTATCTAATGGCATTTGATGAATTCTGCAGGATTTATTGGGGGGGGGTGAAGAGTTATATTTTCGTTTCCCTGATGTCATCTGGAGACGCCCCGAAGATGGTGTTTGTGTATGGTCTTCAGAAGTCACAGTTCTGAGGAAAAATTTAGTGGACATGTGAATCTTTCTTGCACTCTAAATTATTAGTGTTTTGTCATTCACATTTATATCTATACTTGAACTGTAGTTAGTTTCGTGTATGGTATGAGATAGTAATCAAGTTGCATTTTTTTTCCTGTATGGATACTCAATTTTTCCATTATCATTATTATTAAAAATACTGTTCTTTTCCCATCTCCCCCAGTTCTTTCTCATGAACCAAGTACCTCTACATCTGTTGCCTTTTTATAAGCTCTCTGTTTATTCCATTGGTCTATTCTTTTATCCTTGCTTCAGCAACTCACTCTCTTAAATAGCTTTATAATGACTTAGTAAAACAAGTCCTCCTACAATGCTCTTCTTCGTCGAGAATGTCTTAACTAAGACCCTTTTGTGTTTCCATGTAAGTTTTAGAAAAAGCTTGTCAAGTTTTACTTTTAAAAAAAATCCTATTGCTATTTTGACTGGGCTTGCAACTGCAGTAGGGGAACAACATGGAGTTTTCCAATTCTTAAGCACAATGTATTTCTCTAATTCTATTGGGTTTCCTCAATTTCTCACGATAGTGTTCTACAGTTTTCTGTGTAGAGGTCTTGCAAAATTTTTGCTAGATGTATCCCTATGTATTGATATTTTTGATGTTATTATGAATAGTATATTTCTTAAGAATTTCTTCTGTTGCTAGTATATAAAAATGAAATAAAAGTAAATTCTGATAGATTGTCCACTGATTCAAGCAAGTTGTCTATAAAAAGTGGATAATTTTATTTCTTCATTTACAATCCCTAATCCTTTTTCTTTTTCTATTTTTTTCTTTATTGCACTGGTTAGGATCTCCAGCACAGTGTTGAACTTACGTCTAAAGTCAAGGTGATAACTTTCAGTATTATTTCTCTAACAGAGAAAATTAGGAAAATTGATTTCATAGGAGCAGGGGAGAGAGAATTTGCCTTCACAGCCTCAGCACTCAAACTGTAGTAGAGGGTTGATACGGCACTTCTGGGCACTTAGCATGCATGCCTATTCTAGGCTAGCGTGAATTTACATTACATATAAATGTTTTCATAGATACTTTTTATAAATACTTTGTCAGATTCAAGAAGTTTATGTTCCTAATTTGCTGAGACGGTTTTTTTAAGAATCATTAATGGTTATAGGATTTTATCATATTCTTTTTCTGAATCTTTTGAGATGATCAGCTTTTAAATTCTTCTTTTAATGTGGTGAATTAAATTAATTTTTAAATGTTAAACCAACTCTGCATTCCCAGAATGAACTCAATTTGATCATGATATAGTATTCTTTTTTCATATACTATTTACTTTGATTTGACAATATTTGTTAAAAATTTATATATCTTTATTCATGAGAGAAACTTGCCTGTAATTTTCCTTTCTTGTAATGACTTGTCAGGTTTTAGAGTTAAGGTTATGCTAGCTTAATTCCTTACATAATTGGAAGAATTCATTGGTGAAGTCATTGGGATCTGATGATTTTTCACCTATTTTCTTGAAAATATTCTTTAGGGGTTACTAATGTATGGGTTCAATACCTGAATCATCTGTGGGTCTGTTTATATTATCTTTTTTCTCTTTGTTTTTAGTCATAGGTCTTGTTTCTTAGCATCTCTATTAACTCTTAATTGAATTGTAGAAAATATGTAATGTCACTTGATAAAATTTTAAATGTTTTTTACTGGGAAAAAAGCACACAAATTCAGCATTTTCCATCTCAGTATATGGTATGATGCATTTTCTGGTTTGTTCAATGCTTTTAAAGAACAACATGAATTCTGCTTTGAAAACTGCATGGGCCTGAAGCATCAAAGATTTAGGTAAACAGATGAGAGTCTCAGTAAAAATTATAATGGAATGAGTTAGTATAAAGATAGAGCATATCTATATATTATACATTTGAAAAGTAAAAGACCCATAAAATTGAAATCTGTACAGGTAAAATAAAACTGTTCTCAAACTGATGCACCACAAGTTTGTGAACTGGTTCTGTTACAAAAAGAATGGAGTGAAATTAGCAAGCTTTGCTTAAACTTTTAAAATCTAAATATAATAGAAATCCAGACCTTAAAAATGTATTTATTTTCTCTACCTTATGGTGAGTCTAACAGTTCTTTTAGGGACTAATTATGAAATGTTTCAAATAAATACAAAATAAAAAAACCTCTTTCATGAATATCCTTAAGGCAAAAGCATAGAGCAAAAGTAGTTATTTTTTTCCCCACATGCCCCACAGGATTTAGTTCACTTTTATAGAACATAGTCTTTATGTTTATCTAAACGCCCAGCTATTTTAAGCTGTATTTGACATGCATGGATACTCTTAATTTCTGTGTGTGTCAGAGAAGGGGGCAGGATTCTACTTCAGACCAGAGAATTTGTATTGATGCCACTAATGAACTTAAATTTTAAATTGGACCCTTACTTTTTGCACTCACACTCACACAATTTAATTATAATATGCTGTCCACAAGCTGAAATACAATAGGATGGCAATACAATGATAGAAAGTGTGCATGCTCTTTTTGCTGCACCCTCCATTTCCAGAATCTCACATTATATTTCTTAAAAATCTGTTTTGCTCAAGAAATAAAGTTTATTTACCAAGATATAATTAGAAATTAAAGTTTTTTCAAAAACACCTTCTACAAGCAGACTTATTCCCTTCTTATTTGTTGGAAGTAGGAAAAGTTTTAGCTTCTATGGCTTTTTCCCTCTAGGTTTTTTTCTAAAAAATTTAAATGGAAGGTATTTGTAGAACGTAACAAAAATAAGTTTTTTGAAACTAAAAACGTGATTTAAAAACAAGGAAGTTAGCACATTTAGTGTTAAGGACAGAGAGCAAGTATGGAGCATGGAAAAATTGAGAAGTAGAATGTATTTTTGCCCCCAGTTCTATAGCAACATTGAAATAAAGGAATGGGACTATATTTCCATATCAAATACCTAAACCAATTGCTTGTTTTACAATTTGTTTTTAAATGGCAATAATAAATTCTTCGTTTGTAAAAATTCCAATTTATAACTGGAGCCAAGTCAAACGTGAACCACCAACTATTCCAGAATTGTAGGATCTCCATGGCCCACAGGAGATAAAAAGGAAGAAAGAAAACCGTTTTTCTAACAAACCACAGAGGCTGCTTAACTCATGGCAGGACAAGCAAATCATGTTCTCTGAATGAATGAATGAATGAATGAATGAATAAATAAAAGCAACCTTACATCTCCAAAGCAGTTAGCCAGCATTCTTTCAGTGAAACCAAAAGATAAGGGAGGAGAAGGGGAAGTAGTGAATCATTCGGGGTTCCCTGTAACCAGTTTATCACTCTGGTCATAAACAGGTGCAGAGAGCTATCAAGTGGAATTACCAGATATTATTTTTTTAGGAGATTTAATTTCGTTCTGGTAGGCAGTTATATCTGGTTAAGCTATTCTATTTTTGATCTGCCCTTACTTTTGGAGCATAGCTCCTTCAGGCTCTCATTCCTCCTGGGCCTGAGCCATTCCTCCCTGGTAAACTCAAAATTCAGTCTTCCTGGAACCATCCAATCACTGCGTCCTTTGCTTAAAGGTTTAGCCTTTTAGAAGCTGCTTTCCGCATGGTTTCTCAAAGCCTCTCACAACACTTGCACTGGTTCGGGGTCAGCAAATGCATTGAGGGTAGGTTATCTATAGAAGGGCGGGCTTCCTTTTCTGCAGTCCCCTCTTTTTCTGGGATCTCGATCCTTCAAGTCCTGGTTGTCTTGGAGGCTCTGAACTTCATTTCTATATCCCCAGCCCAACGAGAAGAGTGTTGCGAGCTCTGGGTTACCACTTTCTGCTCAGTCTCCATGCTCCTATGCAATGAATCAGAAAGTAATTTGCAAAGAAAAGGAATGTTTGATTTAATTTCATAAAACTTAAAAACTTCTGCTTGTCAAAACGGTCCAAGTTGTATCAGAAATTGTATCTGTTTCCTAAATTTTGTTCATCCTTCCTAGAGTATACAGTTGTAGATGGGAAGTAACAGCCCAGCCAGGGACTAAATTTCCCCATCCCATTTGCCACTAAGTGTAGCCAGTGAAATATAAGTGAAAGTAATGCATGCTAACTTATGGGCCAAGATTTACAAAAGGCCAGTGTACCTCCTCCATATTCTCTTCCCACCTCAGCTGGATGTAGATGATGATAAGGCAGGAGCTGACAGTAAAGTCACAAGATCAAAGCACCTGGATCCCCAAACCACTTCATTGAATGAGACATTATAAATTTAGAGGCCTAGTTGTTAAATAATTTAGTCTACACTAGCTAATACATAAGGTTAAAATTATAAACTGAAAATACATGTTGTCAAAATGTATAAATTATTATAATCTGAAATGAGTTTTAAAATTCAATTAATAAAAGAGAAATATGTCAATAAATATGAGAAAAAAGGCAATTCTCAAAAGAATGTATTACCTTCTGATTATTACCAATCAGTCCAAGGCTGATTGATGAGAGAAATATGCTGTTGATGTTGAAATATGATGTTGATTAAGTTATTTTATACTTTGAAGCAGAAATAACACCCTGACACTTTTCCCAAGGAGAAAATGAGTGTTAAAGGATGTAGCCACCATAATGTTCATTTTATCATTATTAAAAAATGCCAACAGAAAATAACATCAGTGAGATTAACCATATGTAAATTGTGCTAGTATCATAAAATCATGTTCGTAACATACTTTGAGTATTCTTTCTATGAAGAATTGTTCATATGTAAATATATACATTTAACTTGTGTGTGTCTGTGTATGTGCATGTGTGAATGTGTGTGGAGATAGAAAGAGGGACAGAAGAATCTGGAGAGATGTTTACCAAAATGTGAACAGTGGTTTATCATTTGTGATGGTGCTCCTGCTTTCATGCTTATACCTCTTTGAACCTACATCAACACATCATCATCACCCAAAGTCTGTAACATACATTAGAGTTCACTTTTGGTGTTGTACATTCTGTGGGTTTGGACAAATGTTTAATGTTACATATCTACCACTGTACCATCACAGTTTTACTGCTCTAAAAATCTTATGCTTTTTAAAGTCAGAGAATACTTTGATTAAAGCCACGATCTCCTTCCCTCAAAAAAATGGACAGGGAAAATGGACCTATGTGGATAACTTTGCAGGTAATGTCAGGAGTTTCAGGCTGCCTAAGAGCCCCTGCTGTAGCACAGAGAACTGCATTTAGACTCAGAACAGTAGTCCCTTCTAGGGTCTTCCCAAGGGCAAAATGGACTAATTATCTTATGTACCAATGATCTTCCTGGGTGTCTCTCAGAACATTTTAGATGCCAGAAAGGAAATATTTCTACATTGCAATTTCCGTGTAATGTTTGCTCATAATGATAAATTATCCTTTAAAAATTATTATCATATCAAATAGATAAAAACTAGTTTGCCTGGGTAAGAAAGATAACATGGAAACTTTTCTTTCTCCTACTTTCTTCACCTATCACGTAGCATTCAAGAACAGTGACCTTTCTTCTATTGATATTTCTGGCAGAAATCTTGGAAAACTGAGTCTAACTTTAAGCATTCCCAGCAATAGATAAATCATTATTACAAAGTGAAATAGTCACTTTGAAATTGAGAGTTGGATATGTCTGCTCATTACATAGATAAAAGCTTTGGGGTATGTTTGCTTTAATGAGATTTCAGCATATTCTGGTGGCTTATTTTTTGTTTTCATTCATCTCCTCTGCCAAAATTATAATTTTAATTAATTTGTTTACAAATTTATGTCTTCTGGAGACCCTGTCTCCTAAACACCATCCTCCTCTTTCACCATATTCTCCTTCACTTTCTTACTCAGGTCAGTGTAGTTCGCTCACCTTTTTAAATGTCACGCTCCTGTCCTACCCTGGGTCTCCACCCACATATGTTGTTTTTAGAGCAACATGTGTTTCGAATGTTCTTTCTCTTCTTTTAACTCTGCTAAATTCATGTCACCTGTAGTAAGCGGACTGTTAGTCATTAAAAATGGCAGTATCCTGACCTCCAGAACCTGTGTGTACATGCTAAGGTGTAATTAAGTTGCAGATAGAATTACAGTTGCTAATCAGCCGACCTTAATGAGCCTGGATTATCCAGGTGGACCCAGTGTAATCAGAAGGGTCCTTAAAAGTGGACAAGAGAGGAGAAAGAGGAGAGTCAGAGGATAATGTGGCTCTTAAAGAAAGGTGCCCGAAGGGAGATACAGTGTTGCTGGTGTTAACTACAGAGGGAGGGAACCATGAGCCAAGGATGAGAGCAGCCTCTAGGGGCTGGAAAGGGTGAGGAAACAGATTCTCTCTTAGAGCCTCCAGGAAAGAATAGGGTCCTGCTGATGCTTTGATTTTTATCTAGTGAGATCTGTGTCGAAATTCTATCCTACCAAACTGTAGGATAAAACATTATGTAAGATAAAACACTATGTTTGTGTAATTTGTTACAGCAGCAATAGAAAACTAATACATCATCCTTCAGGTTGCAAGCTGAAAAATCACTTCTTGATTTCCCCCAGATACTCAGGTTCCCCTCTTAGGCACTTTATTAGCACAGCACTTATTCTTTTTAGCACTTTAAAGCATGTAAAATAGCCATAACAAAATGTTTTGTTTTCTTGTTTGTTTATTGTTGTTTTCCCCTGCTGGGGTGTGAACTCCAGGGTGTGGTCCTTGTCTTTCTCTTGCCTGCCACAGAGTAGGTGTCATAAATGTGTGTTAAAGGATGGACTCTCCCTTTTCTTCCCTACATGTGCATACATCCAAAGGAGCTCAGGTAAGTTCCCTCGAACAAAATCACGGGACACAGAGAGTCACCTTCCGTTTAGTAACATGGTAACATTCACCTGGTGTTTCATTTGCCTAGGTCATTAGTTCGAAAAGTGTAGTCCCCTGACTAGCAGCATCAGCATCGCCTGGGAACTACTGAATTAGGGTCAATCCCAGCAATGGGTGTCCAGGTGATTCTGATACACTAACGTTTGAGAACTACTGCGTTAGGCCCGAGTGCTGTAGGAACTGCTCACAGAATTTCTGACTTAAGAGGTCTGAAGTGGGGCCCAAGAATTTTCCTACCAAATTCTGATGCTGCCAGTGCTGTGACCTCACTGTGAGTGTAACTGACCTAGCCAGTGAGTAGGCCAGGGAACTTCTGTCGGTGGAATTTGATCAGCAGAGATCTCACAACTTAAAGAGGCTTTATCACTTACTGCAAAGTGCGGTCTGTGTGCCGTCCTTGACCAGAGACTGTCACTGTCTTTAGAGCAAAATAATATGGCCCCTTATAAAGTCCAGCTTAGATCCAAATTACAGTGATTGGCAATTAGATTGAACGATCCAATTGAAATATGTAACAGTATATAGTTTTCAATTGTACATAGTTAAAGTTGCATGATTTTTCTAAAATAGCAATAGTCCTTGCAAAAATAGTGACTGTAAACCAGTTTACTTTTCTCTAAAACTTACTGCATAATTTCTTTCCTAAGAATGAATGTAAAATTCCCTGATGTTGTTATATTTCTGACACAGTGACAGCAATCGCTTATAAAATATTTAATAACGTGCTTTAACAACTAGGAAAAACAACTTACTAATGTAAGTTACACTTTAAGGAATGATTTGGTTTAATGAAAGATTAATAGAGTTTATAGATTGTTTTGAAGTCAGCCTTCACTTGAATGTTTCTATACTAAGAATGACTCTGGCACCAGTCTTGTGGAGGGAGGGTCCTTGTGGAAGGTTATTGTCTTAAATCAACATGCCAGTGCTGTGAGGCTGATGAGACAACACTCCAACACCCACAGTGACGCATCATGGCCTCTTAGACTGGTTTCAAGGTGCCAGTAGGATCCCTCTGTCCTTTATTCACCTGCCTTCTACAGGGAACAAGTCCTTACATTTCACAGTTGAGGGATCCAATGCTCAAAATGTCAATGACCTGGGACAGGTAGCAGATTGCTTTCCACCCTCTGTTAATAGATTCCATTTGAAAGAGAATGGAGTGAGAGCCTAAGAGAAGAGCACACCTCCAGGGAAAGCTGGGAGACAGAAAGTAAACAGGAGAATAAAAACATAACTAGGGGAGGGCTTCCCTGGTGGCGCAGTGGTTGAGAGTCCGCCTGCCGATGCAGGGGACGTGGGTTCATGCCCCAGTCCGGGAGGATCCCATGGCCCGTGAGCCATGGCCGCTGAGCCTGCGCGTCCGGAGCCTGTGCTCCGCAACAGGAGAGGCCACAGCAGTGAGAGGCCCGCGTACCGCAAAAATAAAAAAGAAAAAAAGAAAGAAAAAAAAACAAACATAACTAGGCATGAAAATGCTGGGAAATGGAAGGGCTTAGCTAACAAACTTGAGCATTTTGAAACAGCTTGTGATTGGCTTATGGTGACACTAAGGATGTCACCTTAGGGTGGGAAGTTAAGAATAGGTTTATTAAAAAGCATGCGAGTTAAAATGAAGCAATTATTAACTCAAGAGAAAATATAAACATGATACATCTGTCTCTAATGAACAATATTTACAAAGTTATGCCAATATATAACATGGTTTTCTATAACTGAAATCATGATATAATTGTATTGGCTAGGAAGGGAAGGGAGAGTGGGCATGTGTAATTGGGCTATATCCATCACATATCATTTAGAAATATGAAAACAAATTCAGCAGCATAACCAAGAGCAACCACACAGCTGAAAGTGTTCAAAGTGATTGCTGTGCAGAGTGGAAATAGGGAGAGCAAGGGGCAGCGTGCAGATGCTTTTATAAATATGATTTAAAAATATGTTCATGGGCTTCCCTGGTGGCGCAGTGGTTGAGAGTCCGCCTGCCGATGCAGGGGATACGGGTGGAACACCTTAAAATAAAGACTATCATGTTTTATTTCTTTGTTTTGAATATTTCAAAGGTGACTTGCAAACTTATTCCGCTTTCACTTTTAGAAGGAGTATTTCATCATTAATTAAAAAAAAGATTATCAACAACAAAACTCAATCAGATATCTTTAACCTTGGGTGTTGAGCTCTAGCGCTGCTGCCTCACAGAGCTGTGTGAGCTTGGGCAGGTCATCTTGTCTCACTTCTCTGAACGTTAGTATCCTTATCTGTAAAAGTTACTGTGAGGATGAAATACGATTATGCCTGTAAAGCACTTGCAAGTTGCCTGGCACGTGCTTACTTCAGCCACTCCACTCTTCATCCATCCCTTCCAGTTTTCTGAAACTTATGTCACACACACAGAAACAGCTTTTAAGTCCATGTCCATAAGTACAAAAAGCTCTTATGTGATTTTGTAGCATCATTAGCCATATTTTCATTGCATTTATATTTACAGCATCTGTTTTATTATCTGTTTTATTGCAGTCTTCCTCAATGCCTTCTAGTTCTATGGCCCTAGCTTCTTAGTTTCTCCTTCTGCAAGCACTTTCCTAGGGACTCGTATCGTTCTACAGCTTCACGCCAGATAGCCATATCTATTTTCATGGTGTTAACAGCCACACACTGACAACTTCCAAGTTTGTATTTCCAGTACAGACCACTCATCTGACTTCCAGACGTGTATATCCAACTACCTATCTGATATCTCCTTTGGGATGAATTCAGGTGTATCTCAAACTCAACCTCTCTAAAACCAAACTCCTAATCTACTTCCCCTAAGTGTTCTCTCCCACGGCTTCCTAATTTCATGACCAGTACTTTAACCATCCAGTTAACACATCCAGAAACCTAGCAGTTCCGTGACACATCACACTTTGGAAATTATATCCTGCCCAAACCCAAAATCCAGTCCATCAACATAGACTATTGATTTTACACCCTAAATCTCTCTCAAATCCCTCTCCTCTCGTTCTCCACCACCACTACCAATCCCACTCTAACGCATGCCACTCCACACCTATACCATACCAACTTTCTAATTAACTTACACATATCCCCTCTTGCACCATAGAATCCATTTTCCACAGAACATCCCAAATTGTTGGCCTTTTGTCACTGTCCCTTCCTCTGGCATCAGGAGCTTTCAAAGCATTTTTTGTTGAATAAATGAGTGTTTATTTATCTGGGACCTACTTAAGTACTTATGAATCATATGCATATATTAAATACAATATATACAAGTATATAAACTGTGAAACAGGACTTACAGTGTTTGGTAATGTTGACGTTAATACTTTAGAAGTAAATCCCACTAAGTGTGAAAAGCTCTTCCACCTTTTGAGGGAAAACAAATTAGATTCAAATGTATGGGAAAACAGAGAGAAAGATAAGTTTCAATAGGAGAGGGTCAGGCTTTGACCCTTGCATTGCTATTTGTAACAGTGTTTCTGGGTTTTTTTTGTGGCGAGAGATGTGGTTTTGGTGGGTTTTTTGGCTTAGGTTTCTACCTTTATCCCTTTGGGTTTCTGAAGTAGCTATTTAAGGCATTTGATGTTAAGGCAAAAATAATTGATTTTCTGTGGTAAAAGAGAGAACGCGTTCATTAGTTTAACTCTGGAGAGGATTAGAGTTCAACCACACATGATGAGCTGGCAAATGATCAAGACACATAGCATAACGAACAATGGGAAAGTCTAAGAAAACAGAAAGAGGAGTCATAAATGGCAGGGGTCAGGGTCTAGGCACCCGGCCATGTGAGAGGAGGGGAGAAAGAATCTGAGTCTAGTTGGATCACAGGAGACTGCAACATACTACATGGTTGAAGGGCAGAGCCTGGAGGACCCACTTGAAAGCAGAGTTTATGGGAACTGTGAAACAATTATTCCATTATGCTCCACTCCGCACAATCCTAGAATATTCCACTTTTCAGAAGCAGGATGTGGGAAATGTGTGTGGGAGTTGGAAGGAAGTCCACAAACATGAATAAATGCTGAGAACATTAAATCTGTATGGATTATTTCCACATGAAAATTGTGACGTTTACAAAAAGGAAGGTGAGCTCTTTTGGAGCTAAACCCTCCTGTTTTTCGAAGGAACCTCTCCTAAAATCACTTGTAGTAAATCCTTAAAGAAGCATTCCTTCAAAGTCCTAGTCTGCTAGACTATATGAGTTTTGCTGAGGGACCTCACTGGAGGGAGTGTATGCCAGAGCTCTATGCTATGGAACAGCTGCTGGGATAAGGCCATTGTTCAACATGACATCTATCTGTGTACAGGGGGTTTGGCTGTAATGAATGGATAGAGCGTGGGATGATTATTGCTCATTTTGCTGGTACCATTCAAAAGACATGGCTGAGAGATTAGTGTTTTGGTTATTCCGTGGATCCAGAGGATCTGAGAAAATATGTGAGTCAAGAAAAAAAAAATGTTGGCCCAAATCTGACTTTTAATGATGTCCCTTTTTTTATGTCAATGTATTATACTGACTAGGATTTGGTAGAAAATGGAAAAGCTTTGACTTCCTTAGTCTGGCTACACAGAGACCTTCTAGGCAGAGACATGGAATAAACTTGAAAAAGATGAGAGAGGGAAAAATCTGAAATGAAGGGTTGGTCATTCTGTAAAATGAGGCTCCTCATTTTCCTTTACTTTTAATATCTATCTTGAGAATATTTTTCAGTTTTTATACTATGACAGAATAGAATGACTCCCTCCCCCACCGCCCCCTACTCCAGATGATACAATGATTTCTATGTCTTTTCTGGTTGTATTAAATTTCTGACAACACAGTCCAACCAATCCACCATCTGCAGGACACTGTATTGTATGACTGATGTTATATTAGGACATTGAGAAACGTGTGCTATAGTGGAAGGCCATGCTGTGATGCAGGGTATGTGGGGAAGGGGGCCAAAAGGCAAGAGACAGTGACCCATCCCTGGGACCCAGATGCCATTCTATGCCTTTTGGAACCCTTCTTTTTTTAGCAAAAGTATTTTAATTAGCAAAAGAACTATCATAATAGTTTTGCTTACTAAACGTGAAGTTTCAGCCCTTGTGTAGTGTTTAGTTATGAAATCAGACATTGGCCAATTTCTCAGAGGTTGGTGGAGATCTAAATTCATAAGGGCTCTCAACAGTGCCCTTGAGTTTGTTTGCCTCTAATCACATTTTCCATTTTATCTTTCATGACACTTTGCAGAGGAATCCATAGTTTGTATTAACCAGGGGTCTGTTGGTCACAATTCAAATGAACTTAAAACAAAAAATTATTAGCTCACTTAACCAGAAAGTCCAGGAATGATGCCTTCAGGGCAAACTGTATAGAGAGTTTCAAATCTTTAACAGTCTGTCTTCCCCTCCATGTCATGTTTCTGTTTGTCTCTTCTCTCTGCATGATGGTCTCTTTAATTTTTGTTACAGTTTCCTCCATGTGGCCAGAGAAGATGGCCACTTGAAACCACAACTTCACACCATCCTGGTTTGACAACCAGTAGAAAGAAAGCAGCATTCTTCTCTACAGCTGTATATGAATCCCAGGCAGGACTCTCCTTGGCCCTGCTTGCAAAATATGCTTCTCTTTCTATTCAGTGTGTCCAGGGGAATAGAGTACTGGGACTGACCATTACTAAAGCATAACTGATATCTCATCAGAAACATAGAATGGAGGAAGTATTTTCCAAGGAATCAGAGGATGGGAGGAGGTTAAGTCTGCTAAACAGTAGAAATTACAGATGCTGCAGTTTGATGCATAAGTTGTCTCTCATTAGAACTCTTCTGAGGCTAAATATCTAGGTAGCTTATAAGCTCTCTGACATTCTACCATGATTTAATTTGTATGATGGCTAATTTTAAATGTCAACTTGACTGGGCCATGGAGTGCACAGATATTTTCTTAAACACATTCACTGAGTGAAGCAGATTGCCCTCCCCAGTGTTGGTGGGCCTCATCCAATCTGTTGAAGGCCTGAATAGAACAAAAAACAGAGTAAGGGAAAATTCATTCTCTCTGCTTGACTGTCTTTGAGCTGGGACATCACTTCTTCTGCCTTCAGTGCTCCTGAGTTCATTGGAGCTCCTAGGTCTCCAGATTGCCAAATGCAGATCCTGGGACTTCTTAGACTCCATAATCCCATGAGCACCCCTCCACCCTGTATAAGTATGTGTTATATATATGTGTGTTATATATATATGTTAACTATATATATATTATATATATATACAATTAGGGATATTTGGGTGGCAGAGGGGAGAAGGGGTATCTGGACTACAAAGTCAAGTTTTATGTCTTATGGCTTAGCTTCATTTTGGGGGATATTTTTTCCCATCTTCAGATTCTAGAAGGTTCACTGTTGTCTTTGGTGGGGTGACTATTAAAAACTAAGTGAGAGATTTTTGTTTTGAGTTTATGCTTCAAAATGCAATTTTAGATATTATACCAGGCAAAAGAATAAACTCTACCAAATAGCATAAAGTGTTGAAAATTTTTCATACCTCCTATATGATGTGATATGATTAAAATTCACATTGCTTTTCCTACGAACTCAAGAGAAACACAGAGGAGAAATCCAACGCATTAATATTCCATGAATACTGGGGATAGGTAAATCTAGCAATTTCCTTTCAACTATGTGCTAGGATTAGAATAATATCATATAGAAAAGACAATTATGCTTTAAACTTATAACCCATGAAAATGAGTAAATTATAAACTTGGCAAATACATTTTCCAATTTTTAAAAGATGTTTAAAAATGAATTCAGAAGGGCATCAGTGGAAAAATAGAGGAAACAACTCTTACCTTGTGACAAAATAGGAGATAAATAATTTTAAAATGTTGCAGTGCCATATTACCAATACCTCTTTCACGACTTTTATTAACATGCCCCTCTTGAATGTGTCTGTATAAAGTTTCTTGTAAGTTTGATCTGAGGATCAGATTTGGTGTCACTTCTAGAATTACACAGGAATGGGTAGAGTTGGCTGATTTGATTTTTCCAGACAGGCTGACTTGTTTTTTTGGGTTTTTTTGTTCTCCCTAATAAGAAAAGAAAAAACATACTTTTTGGTTACAAAAGTTAACCATATACCAGAAACATAGGGTGTTATATTTCCTGTTGCAATTTTTAGAACGTGGATATGCAATTTAATATTTAAGATTCTTAGTTCATCAGGCTAATTACAATTTATATCCATGTACATTGTACTGCAGTTCTAATTGATTGATAGAATACTAGGTAGAGCAGTTTTTACCATACTAATTTTGGTCATCAACTGAAATTAAAGATAAAAACAAGCAAACATTGAACTTCCTGAGCAATTACGGAAATGGTATCTGAGTAATAAATCTCAGGTCAAGTGATTAAGCCAATCCAATCCATAAATTGGGGGATTATCTAAATAATTCAAACTGACCTGCCTTTAATTATATGAATGGAATTTAGGGACCGATTTTCTCAAATCAGAGTTGTACTCTAATCTTTACTGCCTAAAGTCATACAATTGAATTTGCTTCCCCTTGTACTCTGTAGACCTGACTAACGAAGTAGGACTCTGGAGGGCACCTATTTTCATTCAGTGTTTCAGACTCCATAACAATGGTCTTGTCAGTGTAACAAGCTGAAAGAAAAGCATCTTTAAATGCATGCCAGTCCCCTGGATTGCTAAATTGACTGAATTTGATATACTGAAAAATGTCCTCCCTTTTTCCATGTGGGGAAAAGACGGCAGATGACAAACAAAAAGGGCAGGGAACATAAAAAGGGAAGGTTCCTCCCAAACTATCTGGGATGAAAGCTTCCTTGACTGAAGGATTCTGTGGCTAGAAAAGTGAGAGTGAGGCATCCCACATGCCAAGACCCACGTGCACACCCACAAGGAGTTGTTGGTCTTCGCTCAGGCGGTACAGGTCTTGAGCAAATTGCATGAACTCTATTAGGCCAGGAACTCTAGGCTTCTCAAATTATAGTACATCCCTCTTCCCACTCTCACCCCTCAGCAAATTTTATATACGTCTAAGATTAAATGATATCCTTAGATCAACAAGATACAATCAGCTAATTTTTTTTTTTTAACATATAAGAGCTTCGGTTTTTGCTTTGGTTTGTTTAGTTTGGTCATCAATTTTATAAGAACTTCAAGAGAACAGTTAAATAAATAAGTAATATAAAACATAATGTATTGAATGAATGTTTAAAGTTAAACCTGAGATGATGAAGATAGTTTGTATCTGTAGGTGCGTCATTTCTGGCAAACATTCATACCCTCTGAAGTGCACATTAACTCTCTGGCCATAAGGAATGTATTGACGGATAAACTGACGAGCACTGGAATAAACTGAAAGATCCCTCTAGTTCTACTCTCAAAGAGAATTATAGGGTTTTGTCTCTAAATCTCACAGCAGAGTGGTACATTTTACATTTGAAAGAGCCACTGGAAGCCTGTACTTCCATGCTCTTACTTTGAAAAAAAGTCCTGATAATGCCTATCTATCTGTCCAGTTTCAGGTGCTCCTGTTTGCGTTCTCTCACATCTACACTAAGATATGAGAAAAACTAAATAGCTTTGAACAATAACTTGATACTATTCTTTAGTCGTTTTGTTTTAAAATAATTTCAGATTAACCGAGGAGTTGCAAAAATAGAATAGAATTCCCATATACTCTGTCATCCAGTTTTCCCTAATGTCAACATTTTACGTAATTATGATACATTTCTCAAAACTAAGAAACTAACATTGGTACAATACTATTCAGTTATAGACTTCATTCAGATTTCCCTAGTTATTTCACCAATGGCCTTTTTCTATTCCAGGATCCAATTACATTTAGAGGCTATGAATTTTTGCTTTCCCCTTTTTATAAATAACACAATGGACACAACATTACTATTAAAATTTTTAATCTTTCACGATTATCAAAGGCTATTAATAGCTTCCTATTCTTTTAAAAAATAGTGTTAAATTCTTGCATTAAATAGGCTGAACTGCTTGAAGTCAATAAGAAATTTATTGAGAGAAATTTTAAAACTTGAGTATCGCAAGAAGGTGGGTTTATAAACAAACTGTATCCATTTCAAGACAGCATACAATCTCTTTCCATCTAGCAAAATCCTTTTCACCTAAGAAATGATTTTCTAATCGGCTAGATCTGATTCACTACAGAAAAGCCCTGAATTTTTGTTAGGAATTTTTCAGCCCACTTACAGCTCACACTAGCCCTCTCTTATGAAACAAATAGATTTTGAGGTGCTTGGAGGCAAGGACCTGTTCTTATCCATTTTTGTATCCTTAACATTGCCTTAAACTTGATAAATATTTGTAGAATTAATGAACATATGAAATTTCCTAGGATCTTCAGGCTGGAGAGAATTTGAAAACTTGACACTTTCAGGTTAATTAGACTCCAGAGCCTTCACCTCTGACTGCCTTTGGGATGTTTTGGTGTAGGTAGTGTCAAAGAGGTTGATAGGTGATGTATTATAGACAGCTTCATGGAAATGTCATGAACCCTTGTAGAATACTTACTGCCAGAAAACTTGCCAAGTTTAAAATGTCTGTTTCTTTTTTCTGAAAGAACAAGAGCCCTTATCTTCTTATGAATGTGCAATCAAAATATTATAGAGAAGCCAAGATATTACATGAAGCTTTGGGCATATCCTGCTTAGTTGTAAGCAATATCCTGGTAATGAAGGTATCATTCAAAAAGCAATCATTCTGGGGCTCTAAATTCTGATGCATACAGTGCAGTAGGACCAAATATGCCCAGCGATCACTCTATGATCTCAAAGTACCTGGGTTTTTTTGTCATCTTTCCCTCTCAGTTTTGGAAAATTTATTGATAGACTAAATATGTTTGTATATTCTCTTGATATTACATACAAATAGCTGTTTATATATTTTGTATATAAAATATTAATAACCTGCAGTACCAAAAGAATTTAAGTAGGAATGCCTTCATATAACTGTAAACAAAGAATGCCTGCCAAGCCGAAAAAAATTAATGATTTTTGTTTTGTTTTGTTTTGTTTCTCTTTAAGCCTAAGACACTTGAAAGTCAGAATAGGTTGTTGTCAAGGCTAATTCCAAAATTTAAATCTTGTGGGCATCAGTTTCTTATAAGTCTATCTTGTCCAGGCAGAATGTCAGCTGTGTTATAGTGTGATCTGGGCCTCATATGTCATATATTGCCCAAAACACTGAGAAGACAGCCATGGGAGAGGGACCGTGGGTCCATATTGCTGCTTGAAAGATTGTGGTGTTGGCCATGACCCTGAAACTCTGGGCTATGCCAGCAGCCAGTCCCATCATTTCTACTCTTGTTAGAGGCTGTTCCCAGGGAAGAGTCTACCTGGGATGACTCAGTAGGAGGTGAACATACCAGTTTGCCCATACAGGATCTTAATAAGCATTGTTGCTTTGATTCGTTTTATGTGGTAGAATTCAAAGGAGAACTGGGCATAGTTTAGATCAGGAGCAGACAAACTTTTTCCATGAAGCACTAGATAGTAAATACATTCAGCACTGCAGACGTCTCTCAGTACTACTCAACTCTGCCCTTGTAGCTTGAAAGCAGACAGATAATACGTAAACAAATGTGTCATTGTGTTCCAATAAAACTATATTTATAAAAATAGGTGAAAGGGGGGTGCATTTGGCCTTGGGCTATACTTTGCCCACTTGGTGTAAAATAAAAATACCTTCTGGGTCTTTCCTAGGGCAAACCCACATTTGGAACAAACTTAAATGGATTCACACTCCTTAAAAGAACACCTATGCTAATCACACCTTGCTGTTTTGCTCTGCATTAACTGCCTCCAGGATCTTACGTCTCAGAAGGAGATTCAGGTTGGGTATTTGCAGATGGTCTCCTAACATACAGCTAGCATATTGCATATGAAGGAAGAGTTTATTTTGACTCCTGACATATGTAACTCTGTGCCAATTATTTTAGTTATAGGCAGATGATTGATGGTAATGGCTCCCTCAAAAATGTTTTTATTTATGCAGAAACAATGCAAAAAATCAAACCTCAACTTAGCAAGAAATATTTGAGGAATGGGTTTCTACCTTGCCAAATTTTTGGTGAACATTGGGTTAGTCAGGCTCCCATTTATGTCTCCCATTTATGTTTATGTATAAACCTTACTGGTAAAAATGTTTCTCTCCTGACTTAGTGAAATGGCTTCAGCTGGCCTTAAGAAGCAGCATACCGTGACCCTGTTGTACAATCTTGGCTTATTTGCATTTCATTCTGTCCTTGCTTCAACAGCTATTACATACCTTGGTGGGAGGAGGAAAAGACTAAGAAGCATATGTAAATCAACCACCCTTAAGTGCAATAATTAAAAATGGTCATTACATATATTTAATATAGTCACAAAATCTGTTCTTTCATTTCCAGTGTTAGGAAATGCTTGGGCTGGGTGGAATTGAGACTTCCTTACAAACATTCCAGTGCCTTCCAGGCAGCTGCTATTAGTAGGCAATTACTTGATGGTTTCTATTAATCAATTGGTCAGGTTTAACTTGAAGTCACTTGCTCTTGTGTTCTGTCTCCTAACAGTCGGCATTTGGAATCAATTGCTGAAATGTCTTTTTGCCCCCCTCTGGCAGCAATGGAAATTAATTTGGTTTTCTTTCTGCTGTGCTTATTCTTGTGGAACATTATTTCTTCTTAGGTCTTGACATATTGGTTGCTTGATGCACGACTCGTGCTCAGTCTTCCTCCAGGAGGGCACCTGATGCCGATGAAGAAGCGGCCGGGCAAGGTGGCCCAGCGGGTGGCCTAGCAGGTACTGAACCCAAATCCTGGTCTGCTGGCCCTTTGCCCTCCTTGTATTATTTCACCGTAGTTTGGGACGAGACTCTCACAGGGGCTGTTGTGCAAATCGTCATTTATATTAAGAGACTCTGCATTCTGGTAGGAGGAAGAGAGACTCTGAGATTAGGCAGACCTGATTTTGAATTTTGACTCCTCTTATTTGCAGGACTTGGGGCAAGTCATTAATCTTTCTTTACCTCACTGACTTTTTCTGTAAGACAAGAAACTCTCATCTACCTCATAAATTAGTGTCGGTATTAAGAGAACATTCACATGCCAGCGTATTTACATCACCCAGCATGCCGGATACATAGTAGGTTAGTAGGTGCTTCATGATTTTTTACTTCGAAGGAAACGTCTTTCCTGAAACCTCAACCCAAAACGAATGGCTGTGACTTTTTGGAGGGATGTCCCCTTCAAGGTCCCCTGACTCAAGTAACCCGGGCTGAGTGAAAGGGCCCTGTGTGCCTGTCACTAGCAATGACTTAGGGCTTGTGACATCAAGTGTTCACATTTGGAAGCTTCCTGAGGCTGGGCAAGTTTCTGAGGCTTTTGTCTAATGGGCTTTGTGAAATGCTTATAAACACAAACACTTCTCTATAAACATGTTCCGTGTGGACCCCTGAGGCTACAGTGCTGATGAGCTTATTTTTTTAATGAAAAATAAGATGAACTGCAGGTACCCAATTAGAGAGGCTCAGTCAGATCACTAGATGCTTTCAGGCCTGGACACAATAGAAGAGCTTTTAAGAGGCTGGAGCAAGATAAACCATAAGGAGAGAAACACTGAACTTGCTTTTATTCTTAGCAGTGGCTCTGTTTGTCCCCCCTCCAGGCTCAGAGCTGTGCTGCTGGGACTGAACTCATTTCCCAACAGGCTGTTTTTGTTTCTCACTTGCAATGCTCTGTGAATGGCCTCTCTGAAAGGCAGGCCTCTTAGTCCCCGTGAGTGCAAAGGGTTTGACAACACAATGAGTAGCAGTGGACGTTTTCCAACTCTCACCTAGATGTCTCTTCCTGTTGCAAAAGACACCCCCAAACCTAGAATGGCTCTAATCCAGGAATCTCACCCTTGTCATGTTAACAAAGAGGATGAGACTGGGGAAGTGATGCTTTTTGGGCGCCCTTCTTGCCCACAGTTTACAGCTCAGAGACCACCACCATGTGTGCATATTTTCAGATCAGTCTGTGAGTGATGGAGTGGCACGCAGATGGGGCAAAACATCCGAATAAAAGTTCTAAGAATAATGATTCTCCTACCTGCAAAGTCACATTGAAGTGCAGATATATTCATACATTTCTAAACCAAGGCTGTACCGGTTTAGTGCAGAGCCAAAGATTAAGATTAGGGCTGTATCTCTTTAATGACCTAACCAGATCTGTGACGCAGCAGCAGAGTCCTGATTACATGTGTGCCTTCCTTGTCTTCCTGTAATTGTGCTTCCCCTGCTGGCGTCTCCATCGTTGGTATATCCCACTTTATGCACATTTATGGTATGTTTTTCTTTTGGTCTTTACTTAAGCTTAGAGATAAAGATGTATTTGCTTACCTCTTTTAACTCGGGTCTCAAAGCAGAAGTCTCTGTTCTATCAATTCATCTTCCTTTCCTAATAACCTATTCAGTACAGATACTTAGTGTGCACTAATACCAGCCAAACCCTGTACCAAACACTAGGATTCAATGGTGAACAAATCAGACAGACTTTTTACAGCCATAACAAAATAGTCAGATGAATAAGCAGTCATAAACTGTGATCAGCCCCACAGATGAAAAGTACAGGCTATAACAAGAACTGTAGCTGGGTAGCTAATAAAGGCTAATGAGTCAGAGAAACTCTCCTCAGGAAGTATCCTTTGGACCAAGAACTGAATGATGAATAAGTGAAGCAAGATGATGATCATTCTGGGTTCCAGGAACAGCATGTGCAAAGCCCTGAATCAAAAGGAATTTGGCATATTAGAGGAACTGAAAGCAAGAGAATGTGGCCAGTAGACAGAGAACAGGGAAAAAATAGGAGGCAACATTGGAGGGGTTTGTAGGGGGAGAGTACTGGCCACATCAAGTAGCACCAAAGACATTGTGTTTTTATCTTCAAATCAGTGAGATACCATTGAAAGGCTAATAAGAAGAGAGATGTAAACAGATTTGTTAGTAAAAGATTGTGACTGCAGTATATATACTCTATCAAAGAGGGGAGTGTAGTGGTTTTAAAGTATGTCTACAAATTCTTTGATACTCCTTGCTTCAGGAAATGGAGCCTAATTCTCCCTCCCTTGAGTGTGGATGGATTTAGTGACTCACTCCTAATGAATAGGACATGATGGAAGTGACAGTGCTTAACTTCTAAGGCCAGGTCAAGAAAGACAGTATGGCCCCCACCACCCTCTTTAATTGTTTGCTCTGGTGGAAGCCAGCTGCCATGTCATAAGGAACTAAGACCTTTAGCCAAGAAACTGGGAACTCCTGCCAACAGCCATGTGAGAAGCCAAAGTCTGCAGCAAATCCTTCAGCCTCACTCAAGCCTTCAGATGATTATAGCCCCTCCCAACATCCTGATAACTCAAAGCCAGACCAAGCCAGCTTAGTGACTCCCAGACTCCTGACCCTCAGAAACTGTGTGAGATAATATTTGTCATTTTAAGCAGCTAAAAGTTGGGGTAATTTGTTATGTAGCAATAGATACTTACTACTAAGGTAAAAACAGAAATAGTAGTAGAAAGTTCCTTCGGTAGTCCAGGCAAATGATGATTATGTCTTGACTTAAAGTCATTGCTACTCAAGGCCAACTTCACTTCCTTTTTGTAGGAATACACTGTGGAGACTAGAGCATGACCACTGGACAGCTGTAGATGTGGATTTAAACCTAGGCTTTGCTACTTAGTTATAAGTGACCTTGCAAAGCCTATTGCCAATGATTTTTTTTTTCTTCATACAATGGAGTTAATATCACTTCCCTTTTAGCTTACATGGAGGCAATACATGTAAAGTCCATAGTGGAGGAATATTGTAACTGCTTGAAGAGTATTTACTTGCCAGTTTTTATTATATAGGTAGTAATTTCTCTCTCCCAATCTTGTTCTTTGCTACAAGACAAATCCACATTAAACACTATGTCATTCTCCTTACCAAATTGCATTCAGAGATTTCCATTACTTTAGAAATAAACTTTCAATTCTTTGGCTCTGCATTCAAAGTCCTCTAACTTCTAACTTGAAGGACCATCTTGCTACCTATGTGAACCTCTGCTCCGTGCGAATTCATTGTCTCTTCAATTAGTTTCCTTTTTTTGTGGCTTGTGATGTTTGGTTGAGTCACTTAATTTCTCTTACCCTCATCCATATATTGTGCATAATAATAGATGCCTGCCCTTACTGTTCAGGGAAAGCATAATAAAAGTTGTTGCATTGTGACATCATTTGCAAACTCATTCTATTGCATGCATGTTATACTTCCCACCCACGCATTTATGAAATGAAATAGCCACCAAAGGGCCTCTCTCTGGACATCTCCCAGCCATGAGGTGGCATTTCAGACCTCAGGTCTCGAAGGGTATTAACTCATTTTCAGGACATGAAGCCCATCAGTCTCACCTCTTATTTCCCACACAAGTTTGAGATGTGATTAGTCACTGCTGATGCATGCTCAGTCATGGTTTATTGCCTAATTAACCTCAGGCAGTCTGTTGTCATTCACACAACAATCCAAAGCAGCTACTCCTTTACACTTAGATACAGAGAGGTCCAAGAACTGAAGACTCCTTCACAGACTGAGGCAGTAACACCTCTCCTAATGGCTGCAGAGATGACCTCAAGTCCCCAAACTGGTCTGGATCCCACTGGCCAAAGGAGCCTGAGAAACGGGTATGTTTGACCCACATTGAATGCATCCTAGATCTGTAAATTGTTTTTTAAATAATTATTTATTTATTTATTTTGGGCTGTGTTGGGTCTTTGCTGCTGCACACAGGCTTTCTCTAGTTGTGGCGAGTGGGGGCTACTCTTCGTCGTGGTGCGCGGGCTTCTCATTGCGGCGGCTTCTCTTATTGCAGAGCACGGGCTCTAGGTGAGCAGGCTCAGTAGTTGTGGCTCACAGGCTCTAGAGCGCAGGCTCAGTAGTTGTGGCGCACGGGCTTAGTTGCTCCGCGGCATGTGGGATCTTCCCAGACCGGGGCTCGAACCCATGTCCCCTGCCTTGGCAGGCAGATTCTTAACCTCTGTGCCACCAGGGAAGTCCCCAGATGTGTAATTTTAAATAGTGCATATTTATGGTAACTTCCGAGTTGGATAGCCCTCCCAGATTGGCTCAAAATTATGTGGGCATAATTTTCCACTTTCTGTGCTCCCTGTTGATAATAACAGGAGTTTTTACTCCTGGTAGAAGGCCCTTCTGTGGCCAGAATCAGTGCCTGAAACATGACTTATGGGTCTCTTCCCCGTCTCCAAGCCTCCTTAAAAAAGAGGAGCTATCCAACAGAGAGTCTCTTTATTTTGCCAAGGACCCTGCCCAAAGTGCATTAAATGTTTATTTTTTTCTCGATTGAGTTAGCTCCAAAACACCATCATTTTAGTTAAGCTAAATTATGGTCGTGACTCTGCAATATGGAGTATCATGAGAATTTTTTGTAGAAATCTTTGCAACTTTTTTATGTTCATGTTTCCAATACAGAGGCCCTAAATTTCTTAGCATGATTTTGCATATGAAACATAACTACCAGTTGCAAGCAAGTAATTTCACTGCTCCATTCCCTTATCTATAGCCTTCTCACATCTATTCATATATGAGTGTCACAAGTTCTTTATGTAATATGATTTTGTGATACAGTTAATTTTCCAATGGCCTCTGAACAGAAATCTTACTATTGATTGATATAATTAAGATGCAGCCTGAGTTCCGGCATTAAAAAAAAGTTTAAACTTTTTATTGAAATAGATAAACAGAAAAGTATGTAAGTGCTAAGTCTATAGCTCATCAAATTTTAATAAAATGAGCACAACCACATACATCCAGCTTTTATTTTTAATTGGTTATCTCTTTAAAAATCATAAAAAAGCCTGATAATTTTAGCTTTCCCTTAAAAGCATAGGCATATAAGTTGAATACTAATTGTACTATTGTGTATTGATTTCTTTCTTAGATTTTTAATTAAACTGCTTATACATTGGGGCCCCTCAATATTAATAGATTAATCTAGTCATGATTATTACTGATGTAGATGTTTATTGTATGTGTCTATTTGCGTGAGTGTGTGTGCACACGTGTGTTGAATATGGAGGTGGACTGATTTGACCAAGTATGAAATGAGGTAATTTTAGATATTTATGCTTAAAAAAAACTTGGCCATTATTCTTAGTCCTTAACATAATATCTGAAAAATGAATTCCCCTCAGAATAGATGGGCTTGGCCAAGAAGTTCGTTCGGGTTTTCCATAATATGAAAAACCCTAACGAATTTATTGGCCAACCCGATACATATTGAATATACAGATTCAACTTTTGAATGTGAAAAGTTACAGCTGGAAGGGACCTCCAAGAGGAGACCTCATATGCACATGAAGAAACCGAGTCCCTGTATTTGAGTGAGTGGCACAAGGTCACACACTAAAGAGTGGCTTACCTACTCCGTGTAGTTTTTCCTCTCCAACACATTCAACACACATTGTGTTTACGCTCCAACACAGTCATGTGTCCTATGATGAGTGTTCTCTCCGTAGCAAACAGTGAGAACTGGAGCTCTTGCTGGTCAACAAAGAAAAAGGAATCACTTCTTCTCATGGGGAATGTCTCTGAAATTTCCTCTCTTCCAGCAACTCAACACTCAACCCCACTCAACCCTGGCTGGGGCTGCCTTTTAGATAGATATGTGCTTTGGGGGAAGTGCCAGGAGAAATACTGCGAAAAAATGAAGAACTGTTGTTCTGAATATAAATTTTAAGTAGCCTAAAATCTATTTTGATGCGACACTCAACATGACAATTTGGGATTCAGGCTGAAACAGAAAATTGGTTTTCTATATTGCTAATCAATGAGATCATAAAACTGATCACAGGCATTGGTTATGCACTGGACATGCTAGTGTGACATATGATCAGAGTATTTGCTTCCAACCCCAGGTGAGGTGTTCCAAGACTACTCCACAAGGGAAGTATATTGTAATAGCTATGATCTTCTGCCCCACTCCATATGACCTTCTGCCTAACCAGATGTGATGTCTACATCTACGTAGATACAGACACACAGAAAAACTTCCTGAAAGGAACAGAAAAGTAATAGATTCTTTCAGATCACAAGTACATACAACTGTGGAGGATTTAAGGTTAAAGAATATATAGGAGCCGAAGCTTATGGCTCTTGAAATAGCTCAGTCCAAGTCAGTACCACCATGATGGAGGTGCTACCTATCATCATAGTTCTGAGCAATTTTCTCACCTAAATGCTTCAACAGTACAAGCCAGGGTCATTTGCTGAAATGTTTGCATTTCCTTACAAATATATTCTACCAGTGGTGTTTCTAAAAAGTGGTTGCTCTCTAATTCATATGTAAATGATTCTCTTGCATATGTTCCTTTATTTCAAGATGCCTAAGATTGTTTGGGGAAGTAGGCAAGATATAGAAGGGAGTAGGATTCCTCTATAAATTGCCAAGGTGAAGGGGCCAATTCCTCTATTTCTGGGTGGATAGGAAGCTATATGAATTAGGCAGTAGGAGAATTCTTCCCAGAAACTTAATCTAGTTGGGGTGTAGTGATCAGAAATGTTTTATGGAAGTCCTTAATTTCCAGTTGGCACATGGGGCATTACTGACTCAAAAAAATTATGATTATATATCCTAAAAGTGTTCTATTAAATCTAACTTAATTTTTGGTAAAATAAACTTGCCAAGGTCAACATTGTTTATATAAGACAATGACTCTGAATTTCTAAAAACTCAATTAGATGGAAGCTTTCGAGAATAATGATTACCTAGGCTTATTTAGGTGTGTTAGTCTTTATTTTATAATCATTCACTGTGATGATTGAAGTCAGTTGCCTGTTCTCAAGTAAGATTTTAATTAAATTGATAAATCCTCAGGAAGAAATCTATGAAATGCTTATAGTTACCCCTGAGGTTTTCCTCTGTCAAAAGCCTAGCAATAAATGGTAATTTTAAAATAACTCAAGTTTTTGTGTGTGTTGCTCTAAGACCATATAAGCAAATTTATGGTCTCAGCCATGATGAGTAGTTGGTATCGAACTTACCTTCCCACTTTATATAACTATAAAACCTGTAGAAATCTTATAAAATCACTGTTTGCAGTGATAGGACTGGAGCCAAAGCAGAGCCCCAATCCTTGATTCACCTCACAAGGTGAGTCCCACATATATTAAGGTTTTTTTCCTAGAGACAATTTCCAGGTTGTGGTGCAGGGAAATGGAGCCCAAACAGTGAGTGTTACATGAAAGGCCAAGTACTTTGAAAACATATTCTATAAAAGTATATGCCTTTCAACTCATTTAACTCAATACCGAAAAACAAAACAAAACAATCCTATTAAAAGTGAGCAGAGGATCTGAATATTTTTTTTCAAAGAAGATATACACATGGCCAACAGGTACATGGAAATGTGTTCAACCTCACTAATCATCAGGGAAATGCAAATCAAAACCTCAATGAGATATCACCTCATACCTGTTAGAATGGCTATCATCAAAAAGACAAGAAATAACAAGTGTTGGTGAGAATATACGGAAAAGAGAACCCTATCGTACTGTTGGTGGGAATGTAAATTGATAAAGCCACTGTGGAAAACAGTATGGAGGTTCCTCAAAAAATTAAAAATAGAACTACTATATGATCCAGCAATTCCACTTTTGGGTATTTATCCAAAGGAAATGAAAACACTAACTCAAAAAAATATCTGCATCCCCATGTTCATTGCAGAAAAAAAATATGCAAAAAAATATGCCCTTCATTTAAAGTAGTGTTCCGGTGGACTTAGAAATTGAGACCTGACAATTCACAAGCAAAAGGAAACATTTGCTTCTCCTATTGTGGTATAATATCTTACCAAGCATTTTGTAACCTAAATCTTTTCCTCTTCCACTTTCTACCTTTGACTTCAAGAAGTCTAGAGCTGATGAGTGGGTGGAAGCATTGTAGTATATACCATTCATATCTAATAAAATCAACCTTTTTTCTAGTCTCTAAGAATAATTTATTGCATTGAACTTTGAATTAAGGAGTAACTTAATGTATAATATCTGAATGTAATAGTAGACAAGGCACATCCACAGATAACTGGATGAATCAACCTGTTGAATTGGATGCTGAGTATGTCTACCAAGGCAAAGATTTTATACTGATGTACTGAGGAGGAGTTATTCTTCCAGATACTTATCAGCCCAAAGTTTCTGTTTCAACTTGAGATCACTTTTAGGTTGGGATAGTAAGGATAAATCAGTAGCACTGGAGATAGGCTTCACCCTTGAGTGACGTTCACCCCTAATCTGCTGGAGGTATTAAAAGTGTGGTTCATCTTCTTGGAAGTTTTGAGGAAATAATCATTTCTTTTACCTTCAACCTCACACATCTATATTGTGAAAATGCAAAATATACATGAACTTAAAACACAAGACTTAAGAAAGGGAGCCTGTTTGGTGCATACCCCCAACATCCCATAGGCATCTGTGTTTGTTCTTTGCTGCCACTGGGGAGGAAGTGTTTGGGAATGGAGAGCACATGCTGTCCTATTAGGCTGGGATTCAATCTTGCCTCAGCTTCTCACTAACAGTGTCATTTGGGGAAAGTTGTCTAAAGGCTCTGAGATTTAGTTTACTCATATTTAAAAAGAAGACACTATTATTTACCTCCAGTGTTGCCACAAATTGGAGGGGTACCGTTCCTACCTAGATGGTTCTCCTTCCTCTCTGTTCTTACCCCCTAAATTATGTGAAGTCGTTTAGGTATGAGTTAAAAAGGACAAAGAATAGGAGACCAGAGTGTTTCATCACAGACTTGCACTCAGGTTTGCTTCTCAGGGGTTAATTCCTTCACCGCTTCTTTCATTGTGGTGCTGTCATAAAGGCTGGGTAGGAGTCAACCCTGAGAACAAGGCGTGTGTCCCGTGTCTGGCTGCTGCCTAGGGAACCAGGCCTGGAAAGAGTCTTCAACTGCCTCTGTCTTCTCAATTTGGTAACGCTGAGTAAGAGCAATGTGAAATAGGAAGGCTATCCTGAAGTGCTCACCTGAGTGACTCTACAAGGAGTAGGACCCGAGGGTGCAATGGGGGCCCGGCCAGGGCTGCCCAGGGGTTCTGGTGGAGTAAAGCTAAGAAGGTTAGGGGAGGGGGTGGAGGGATGCCGGAG
>NW_006776799.1:381981-389037 GCF_000442215.2 Lipotes vexillifer
TGCCGGAGAGTCTCTGCAAATGTATGGAGAGAGTTTGGGGTCAGGGGCTAAGTTGCTGTTCTGTCATCTGGGGCCGTCTGGGGTCTGAGGGTAGCTGTAGGGTGGGAGAGAAGCGGGACCAAATGATGGTGGCAGGGAAGCCATCTTTAAGCCAGCCATCTTCCTGGCTTAGAAGAAGGCTCTTCCTGGCTCATTCCGGAAATGAGCCATCTTCCTCCCAGGTGGTTCATTCACGTGAAAGGTGTTCCCAAGAGGGAACGTTGTAGTGTGGGGACTATTTAAAGAGTAGTTTGTTCAGTGATACCTTCATTTATTCCATTTGTGTAAATATGGACTCTCTAGTAATGATTATTTGCTGAATGCAAAGCAAAACCAAGGACACCAAAATGAGGCAAGACCCTAAGATTACCATTTATCCATTCTTCCTTCGTTCAGCAATACCTAGCACCCACCATGTACGAGGCACTGGGAATTTCAAGTGAAAAGTTCAATGCTTACCCCTAGGAATATACATTCTACCTAAGATTGTATATATCAAGTCATTCACTTTAAAAAAGTTATGTGAAATTCATATTCCCAGTATTCATTTTTATTAATGTAAAAACATTGTCAACCACTTTTTTTTTTTCCCCCATCTCCTGATCTGTCAAGAGCTCAGGGACATCTCTGGCACTATTTTTAAACAATAAAAAATATTTTAAAATTTTATGTACCCATATAATCTTTGGCTTGATTCTAAACCTATTGGATCAGAATTTCTGCTTCGAAGGCCCAGGAAGCTGCTGTTTAACAGATTCCCACTGTGATCTTATGTAATTAAAAATCGAGAACTATAGTCAACTCTCTTTCTGAACATTCTCCCTTATGGTAAGATAATTGACACCAAGGACTTTAAAAGCAAAAGCAGCAGAGAGCACATCTGCCATGAAATTTCCAAACACAATCTTTCTAAGTATGTGTTGGTGCATAAATGGATTTGTTTTGACTGATTTTATCGGTGAGGCCAATCCACAAAACAGCCATTTCAATCAAAAAGTCATTGCCTTTTGTTTGTGTTTTAACATTCACCAGCACGGGGCTTGTCACAGACAAAGGTTACCTGGTTACATTACTGTAGCGGGCAGTTGGGAGGCTTCTGTGGGAGCTACAGCGGAGACATCCATCAAAGGACTTTTCAGTGCGTAGGTCAGTGCTTAATGAAAGTGTCAGTGGCTTTCACTGAAAGTTTCTCTTGATTCCTGTTAACACTCTTGATAATAAACTTCACACACTCTCTCGATAAATGTTCTTCCTAAATTTTTAAGTAGGCAAAGGTAATCAATTCTAAGAAGGCCAAGTGCACTTTTTGAGGGGTGGGGTAAGAGGGATCCAGAAGCCTTTTTAGCTGGCTTTTGAAAGAAAGCACAGGGAAACTGGAGTGTGTTGGTGTTTACAGCATGGTTCTCAGAGTCAGAGGGTGCAAACTCACTCTCACACTTAGTAGGTTATTTCGGGCAACTTTGTTCAGCATGGCTAAGCCATAGTTTTCTTGTATGTAAAAGGCAGGGAATAATCACTAACACTTATTGACTGTCTGTTATGTACCAGGTCCACTCCTGAGCATTTGACACGTATTCATTCATTTAGTCCTCACAGTGATGCTGTAATGGAGATGATAATATAAACCCTATTTTACAGATGATGTATCTGGGGAACAGAAAACAACTTCGTAGAGTTTTTGAGAGCATTAACTATTATACTATTTGGAATGCTTAGCATAGAGCTTGATACTTATAAATGCTAAGTAAAGATTTCCATTAATATGAATTTATTATATTAGCCTTGTTTTTCCTTTTTAAACCCTCTCCAATAGTTATTTCAAAATTCACATCCTATTTGGTCTGGACCCTTGGGCCAGCCTGTTAGTTAGGATGTATCGTCTGAATGCAACATGGTGTTCACTCTTCACACTTCAGAAGAATACACTGAGCTTCTTAAGTTTGTTCCAGGAGAGAATACTCTTTATTTCCCCAGTGTGTGATCCTGACTCATGATACTGGGCAAGACCAGAAAGCACACACCACCAAGGAGAGGTTTAATCCAAAACATTACGAATCAGTCATTTTGATTACTTCCAAGGGGCGCCTAGCAGGTGCTTTGGCTGTATTGATGCACTTTGGACAGCTGATCCAAATGTGAGTTCCTTGATTGGTTGCCCTCAGAAGGGTAGAGCAAGAGGCAGTGTGGTGCAGGAAAAGAGCCAAATCTCTGTCAGGTACTGGGGAGACGAGGCAGAGCTGGAGCTGAATCCTGATCGCTTTCGCTCCACTCAAAGAGTCCTGTGATCTGGGGCAACCTAGCTCAAGTACTTAAACTAGAATTACCTCATAGGGCTATTTTGAGAAAGTAAACAAGAGCGAGTATAGAAAGCTCCTAGTGAAGTATATAAATACAACTGAAATACAAAGTTTATTTTTATTATCAGTAATGTCTAGATACCCTAGATAGGAAGAATAGCCTAACTCTATGACCAGGCAGCCAGCATAGAGAGAGATTACAGAGGTATGAACTCTAGTCAGGCTGGTGTATGACTGAGTAGCATACAGAAAATTCTTTGATTGAACCAGTAAATGCTGAGGCTTTTGCATATGGGAAAGCAGGGACTGTATCTAAAGACAACGCCTATTCCAATTTTCTTTGAAAACATGGGGTCACTGATACAATTTGCTAGCTGCCTTGGTAGAGAGTGTTTTGAGGGTAGCTACACAGAAAAATAAGTTCCTTCAGAATGGGAAGGGAATGAAAGCTGTGGTTGCCAGAGTTGTGGGAACTTGTTCTCAGCGTCCTGAAATCTCCTAGGGGTATTGGCAAGACCTCCAATGGCATGTCTGCATGGTATTCCAGAGGAGCTAGGCCCTAGAACAAAGGTTCCCAGCCCCAGGAATGGTGTGGGACCCCAAGTCTGCCACAGAATGGCAGAATCACCAGAACTAAATGGGCCTCCTGGATTTCTCAGTGGTAACCAGAGTGGGCTGAAAACCTAAGATGACTTCCCGATACTTCCAGGTTTTCTAGAATTAACTCTCACCCATGATTCAATCAAAGACCCTTGTAAAACTGTGGGGAGAGGAGGTCCTAAGATTGCCTCCGATTGGATTCACTGCCAACTTGGTAAGATGTGGAATGAACAAAAAATATACAATGTTTCCTACACACCCAATTATAGCGCAAGATTCATATTTGCTGCATATGTTAGACAGACAGTTTTTCAGATCCCTTGTTGAAATCACAGCGAGATTAAACATAAAGTAAAACTGCACGATCTAGAGTTCTTTTTCCCTTCACGAAAAGCTCCATTGAGTCCCAACTGAAAGCAGGGACCTACGTGCTTCTGCTTGAAATCCAGGATGTAGAGCCAGTTTGTATCAATACCTCTAGCACAGTGGTTTACAGACTTGAACCTGCATCAGAATCACCTGGAGAGCTTATTAAAACGAAGGTTGCTAGGCTTCTCTCCTAGAGTTTCTAATCCAGTAAGCCTAATGCTGCCAGAGAATTTTCATTTCTAGTAAGTTCGCATATGATACCCATCCTGCTGGTCCAGGGACTCTACTCCGAAAACCACACCTACAGAAGGCAGCCTAACAGATTCTAGGTTTGGATTTTCTTTCAACCTAATTTTTAGAGGAAATGCCTTTCTTATGTAGCATGAATTTATATTCTTGCTTTAGAACACTGTCCCCTATCCCCACCATCCATAATTCTGCACAATGCTTGTTACAAAAATGTAGGAAAATGAAATAAAATATAGGAAGAGAGTAACAAGAATAACCCAGGATCCTGCCACCCAAAGATAATACTGTAAACATTTGGTATTTCTTTTTTTTTTTTCCCTAATCCTGTGGTTGCACTTGTATGAATGAGGACTCATTCTACCTCAGGTGACTGATAATCTGACTCAAATGGAGCTTAAACATAAAAGAGAATTCATTGGTTCTCAGTGCTAAAAGATCCAAGAGTAGGGCCAGCTTCAGGCCAGGCTGGATCAGGAGGTCCTCACTGTCCCCAGATACAGACCCTCTCCAGGCCCCAGCTTCATTCTCAGGCTGCAGGATGCCATCCATGCCTTAGCTATTCTGAACTGAAAATTTCTATTTTTTAATGCCCATTTTTCTTTTTTCATTTTCTTTTTCTCTTTCTTTCTTTCTTTTTTTATTTTTGGCTGTGTCAGGTCTTAGTTGCAGCACACGGGCTTCTCTCTAGTTGTGGCGTGTGGAAAGCGGATTCTTTGTGTGTGTGTGTGTGTGTGTGTGTGTGTGTGTGTGTGTGTGTGTATTAGTATACACATTTTTAATCTGAAAAGGCATACGTCTCTTTAAACAGTTAATAAACATATTTTGCTTCTTAGCTGCACTCAAGAAATAGTATTTGAGTACAGTAAATCCTTTCAAAGGAAGGTAGCACTTAAGTAAATTGATATCAATCAAAAGAGTCAACCAGATTGAGCTGACTGATATCTTGTTTAGGGAACAGAAATCAGATGGCTAAAGGCCTTTATGGCTATTGTGCATGCTTGTAAGTGGTACAAGGCAAGGAGTCACTGTTTTGCTGGGTGGATGTAGAGAGATTATTTTCCATCCCTGTATGGCTTGAAGCTCTCTGATGGTGGTGGCATTTTGAAACCCAGAAATAACTTTAAAAACCTGCCATCTGAACTTGTGGAAAGTAATAGGTTTCAGTACAGCATGGACATGCTATGAATTTAACAACCAACACAATTGGTGCCAGCCCCACGCTACCCCATCTCACAGGCCCTTCTTTTTTATTTCTAGGCCTCAATTTGAGGCCAAAGAAGCTCAGTCTGATGCATAACCTGGTTCAGCTGTCCTCTTCAGAGATTCATGCCTGTAGCTGTCCAAATTGTTCTGTAGTTCTTTCTTCAAAACCTGATTTCTCTTCGTATACCCCAGCTGAGCTCAAACAAAGAGCAACAGATGACATATTCCTACAAACATAGCATGTTTGTGTTGTTGTAAATGTCTACAGAGATCAAGAAAGTTAAGCCAAACTTTGCAAAACCAGAGGTGCTACCAAGAGAAAGCCACTCCAGTCACCTGACAAAAAAAGGAAATGAGATTTGCCAAAGATAATAAAGAGAGAGCTCACATTTCCGCTCCTTGACATTTTATAGCCAAAGAGGAAAATGCAATACTGTGATGGGTTCTATGCGTCTTAGAAGATGATGGATTCCAGTTAGATGCCTATTAAGGCAATTAGGGTTGCTTTATGCTTAATTCTAAATCAAAGGAAACAACCATTGTATTTATTATTGACTGGGGTTACTTCATATTGAAATCATCTTCAAATACCATTTTGCTTATATTTCCCATTATCTTTGGAGATTTTCACAAAGTTTCACTCTCAGAAACGGATGCATGTACTCGCCTTAAAAAATGAAATGTTTCCAATTTCACTCTTTACTGATATAATATTTATATAGTAGAATTCCCCCCCCCCCCGCCAATTAATCGTGCTGTGTGAGTGTTTGATCTAGGGATCCCCTTTAGGAAATGAGAAATATATATGAGTGAGGTCAATGGGTGTATGTGGCAGATAAGAAAGATGCATTTGACAGAGCACAAGAAAATATATTCAGGCACAACTGGAACACTAGGGAAAAAAAGAACTTTTGCCTAGTGGAGGAGAATGGCTTAGAGGGAGAACTGGTCTATCCTTTATATTAAAAAAATTCTCTGCATTATATATGCATTCCCCCCCCCCCCCCCGGGGAAGGTGGATTCTTTACCGCTAGACCAACCGGGAAGTCCCTCATGCCCATTTTTCACATCAGGGTTTGTGATAGCACTAGATAAAATTATGGCACTTTTCTCTCACATTTTAATGCTTAAAGTTTTTTAATTTGTGTTTTTCAAATTTTGCTGTTAAAGGGAACTCTGAACTTGTCTCTTTAGTAGCCTTAAGTATTATACATTGAACTTAAGAGTTCTAGGGTTCAAATCAACATAGGAAAGCAGAGATTGGAATTTTTGATATATATATACCATCATTTTATTTTCTTCAAATACAACCTACCCAAGTCTCTTATCTGAGTTGGTTTTAAAAAGCCATTTTGTGTGACAAATTGTATCCAATTTTTTCTTGCACCCTGTAGATATTTTTTCATGGACTGATGAACAGAGTATAGAATCTGTTATAGAAATTAAATAGTGTAGTGGGTAAAAGCATGGGCTTTGCTGACAGATATACCTTGGTTCAAATTTCAGCTCTGTTCCTTCATAAATAAGGGGTGACCTCAGGCAAGTCAAACTGTGGTTATTTCTTACAGGTGATCATTTTTCCAAATCTTTTAGCCCCTTCTACAACTCAACTTTATAGTTTAGAAACAAAAAGCTCAGTGGAAAATTAGAGAAAAAAGTTTTATTTGCACATACTGGATATTACAAGAAAGTGCTATTCAAACTACATGGTTTTCACTTGTTATGGTAAAGTAGATGTGTTTCCTTAGTGTTTACTCTTATTTTAGTGTTTGTCTGAATCCATATTAGCTAAGAGAATTCACACAGTTCAAGCAAATATCACAGGACTGGAGAGGACTTTTTTCCAGCCACGTAGATCATATTAGAATACTGGGTTAACATCAATACACATGAAACCATTTGGATAACATCTCTCTCTACAAACACAGAATATTCATGGTATAAAAGTATTTGCAGCTTGGGTGAGACAAACCTGGCAAATATATGTAGTGAAATGCAGTGAAATCATTTGTGCCAATTTTTAATAGCTTTTATCTTTTAAATGCAGTTCATAACATTATATTTCTCAGGCTTTAGTTCTATGTCATGTGAACCTAAATGAAGGTGTTCAGATGGAGTACAGCAAATAAAAGTAAATGACGCTGGTTCACCTAAGACAAAACCAGATGGTTGTGTTGGGAGGGGCAAAAAAATTGAAGTTGATTGGCAGGGTATGGGGTAGCTCACTGAATAAAAGAAAGTGGATGAAACAGACCAGAGGGAACAAGAAGCAGAAGAGCTCAGGTATCCTGTTCAGCAG
>NW_006776799.1:389047-405810 GCF_000442215.2 Lipotes vexillifer
CCATCTGTAAGTCATTCTGCTCAAGAGATAAGGGTCCCTCTCCCTTGTCTGGCTCAGGTCAAGAACTCATCTATTGTCAGGAGAGAGCAGGGAATCATGATTGACAGTTCCACCTGTGCCACTGCTGCATACAATTTGTGGTGGTTAGAGGGACTCTCCCCCACCCAAATAGCCTGCTGTTACCACACATAAAAGTAATGGATGCAAAAAGAATGTAGCTTACTAGTACAAAAAGCACATAAATATATTTGTTTACATTTGTTCATTTAACTTGAAAGAAAAGATGCTATAGGCTTAAAATAACAGCCAAAAGCATCTTAAAAATATAACTCTAGCCCACAATTTATCCAAATTCTTAAGCCAGCATGCTATGCACATTGAATTATCTAAAAGTTAGTATTTAATGTAAATATCCAAGATGGCAACATAAAACTCATTAAAAGGAATAATGTTCATTTGAAAAGTTAATTTATTTGCATCCAATGCAATAGCTATTTTGGTGTTCACTTTTAATAGCAGCAGCAATAAAAACTTTGGCAATCCTGCTAATTTATTGAAAGTGATGCCTAGTAAATATTTAATACAGCCCCAAACATTTTAATCCAGTTTCCATTAATATTTTACTTGACAGTTTTTCTCTCATATAATCAATTTAATATTTTTAATGCTTAATATTTTAATTGGTCTTCAGGTTGGAGAGATGGAATAGGAATTTAAGCTTAAGATATGAAATTGCATCTATAAGCTGAAGAAAAAGTTAAAAATCTGTAAACCCCTTAGGAAATGGAAAATTATTCTAAAATGTATGCCATAAATTTTATATTAAAAGAACACTGAATCATAAATGTTTCTTCTTTCACATCTTTAATATTCAACAATTATGTCTCTCCTTAATATCTTTGGCATTAAATTTAACTGACCTTGGTTGTGTCAATTAGAAGCACTTGTATTATTTATGGGTTTTTTATGAATTGTCTTTATCAGGTCTATAGGGCTTCAGGCCACTTGCTTATTCATCACCTTCCTCATCAAATCCCCATCTTAAAACAGTGAGATTTTTGAAATAGTTTCTAATACAATAAAACATCTACTTGATGCCTATATTTTCATATAAGTGGCAAACATTTTCTGTAAAGGACCAAATAGTAAATATTTTAGGCTTTGTAGGCTACATGCTGTCTCTGTCACCTCTTTTTCTTTCTAATAACCTGTTAAAATGTAAAAACTCTTCTTAGCTGAAGGGCTGTACAAAAGCAGGCTGCAGATTACATTTGGCCCATAGCCTTAGTTTTCCGACTCCTGCACACATCCTTTCATTTTATAAAACATTATAATACAGAAGGCTATAAGATATGTTTGTAAAAGTAAATAGTAATTTTGAAGTAAACTACCATAATAATCATTATTTAATTCAAGAAGTGGAATGTTGTAACCAAGGCCTCAAAATCTCCCTCTTTGCCTCTTGCAGAATTAATAGCATCTCTGGACATTGTCCTTCATTCATTTATTTTTATCTTCTCAGGAAATTTTTTAGTTGAATTCCTTATATAATTCAGTCCGTTCATCTAAAGATATTTAATAAGGATATTTTGTGCTCCAAGCATTCTTCTAGACTCTTGAGGAACTTGTAGTGATGAAGATAAGTATTGCATACATAAGGAAATAACACAAATTTAATACTAGCTGAAGGTGGGAAATGATGGTAGCTTGAAGATGATATGATAAGTGTTGGGATATATTTTTTAAATAGTGCCATGAGACTTACTGATGGATTAAGTGTGAAATGTATATGAGAGAGAAATCAAAGATGATAAAAATTTTGACCTGAGAAGTTGAGTAGGTGGTGATGCCATTTCATATGATGAGGAAGACTCTGAGAGGGGCAGGTTCCATAGCAAAACTCAGTAGTTATATTTGGGCCATGTTAAGTTTCATACTTCTTAGATACCCCAATGGAAATTTCAGTAGACACTAAGATGTTCAAGTCTGGAGCCACAGAGCTGGGTGAAGTCACCCACAGAAATAGTAGATAATAAAAGTAGATAAGGAAGAGATGAGGATCCAGGAGCAAGCCCTGGAGAATTGAAACAACTGGAAGTTTACTGGAAGAGGAAGAGTCAAAGGGGGATGGTAAAACATGCCAAGTCATGTCAGGTAAAACACTGGATGGATGTGAGGGGATCCTGGAAACGTTGGGAAGAAAGGAAAGGGAGTTCAACCAAGATTTTAAAAAAAGAAAAAAGAAAAAAAACAGGAACAAGAACTCTTAAGAGGTTGAGCAAATTGAACACCTTGCTTTTGGCAAGATATTCTTTATGATCTTGATAATAGCCACTGTGGAAGAGTGGTAAGGATAAAAACCAGTAACTGGGTTGGAATGAACTGAGCAGAATGGTAGATGCACCCTTCAGAGGAGTTTGCAGTGAAGGGAGCCAAGATAAGGTGCTAGCTGAAGGGACATTTTTTTCCCCCCAAATCAGTAATATTGCATGAGCTTATATATAATTTAAAAACAGAAATGACTCCAAGAAATGTCTTAGTGATATCACCCTAACTCTGTATCAGCTATCTGAGGCTGCATAACAAATCACTTCAAATCTTACTGGTATAAAACAAGCATTTATTATGCTCAAAGACTTTGTGGGCTGTCAATTTGGATAGAGTACATTCAGGAAAGTTTGTCTATACTCTACAACAGGGATTGGCAAACGTTTTCTGTAAAGAGCCAAATAGTAAATATTCAAGGCTTTGCAAATCCAGTAGTCACTGTCACAACAACTCAACTCAGCCATTAGAGCAGGAAAACAGCCACGGACAATACATAAAAGAAAGAGGGTGGCTGCGTGCCAATAAAACTTTACTTAAAAAAAATATAGGTGTGGGCTGGACTTGGCCTGCAGGTCCTAGTTAGTAGACTCCTGGCCCAGAATGTCTGAGACCACATCTGGAAGACAAGATGTGAAGACTTGGGGCTCGGGGTGGGGACTTGCCAGCTGGGGCGGGAATGCCGCCGCTCCTCAGTCATCTCTTTCCATTTCGGTGTGGTGATCTTTCCACGGGATCCCTCAAGCATGGCACTTCAGTTAGTTACACTCTTAAAGTGGCTGCTTAGGGCTTGAAAGTGAGCCACGCAGGAAAAACTGGCAGAATCTGCATGGCTTTTTCTTACCTAGCCTTGGAGGTCATGGAATGTCACTTCTGCTGTATTTCGTTAGTTGATGTAGTCACAAAGGTCCACCGAGGTTCTAGGAGAGAAAAAGGAAGAAAAGTTTTCTCTTATTGGGAGGAACGTTAAAATTTATGGACATGTCAAAAAGCACCATACTTTCTAAGAAATAACCAAAAGGTCAAGAGACTTTTTTTTTTTCAGAAGGAAAGTTTGAAGTTTCATAATGGCTTGGATGATTCCCAAATTTAGGTTAAAAGTAGAGAATTGTGGTCACACTGTCATATTGTAATTTTCTTTGGAATGGTACTGAAGAAAAAAATGGCTCCTTACATAATTCAACTATGATGGTGCTTAATTGCATTGAGACTGCCTGTTTTACTAAAAAGAGGAAACACGTTATTGACTTGATCTTTTGGGTTTGTAGATTTAACATCAGTTGACATTTTGTAGTTTTGGTTTGTCCACTGAGCATGAAAATGGATATCTTACTCTCAGAAATGTAAATAAGTCTATTTGGGCATCTATGGTAGGCTGAATAATGGCCCCAAAGACATCTGCATCCTGGAACCTGTGAATGAGCCTTTATATGACCAAAGGAACTTTGCAGATGAGATTAAGGATCTTGAGATGGAGAAATTATCCTGGATTATCCAGAGGGGCCTTAAGCATAATCATAAGTGTCCTTAAATGAGAGAGGTTGAGGGAGATTTGACTAGAAGAGAAAGAGAGGTGATGAGGTGTTGTTCTAAGCCACCACGTGGGTGGTAATGTGTTATAGCAGCCATAGGAAACTAATGAATCCTCATAAAAATTCATGGAATATTTGGTTGACACGGTTGTTTGCACATGACATAAACTGAGATGACTTAGGAGTTTTCTGTAATTCTATGAGGGTTAAAATGAAACTGTAAGTGGAGTGCCTGTTCATGGTAGTTGCCCAATAGATATAAGTTAAATAAGATATATGTTAACTAAATGATTAGAAAGTAGAAGACAATAAAGGCGTGAAACCGGAAAGTGGAACTGGTAAAAGCCACATGACAGAAAGGGCACAGTGAAGCAGAGTTGAAGTTGAAAGGCCCATGAGAGACTGAAGGGTGGATCTCGGGGTCCACTAGAAGCAGGACTAAGCTGTCTTCCCCCAGTACTTGAATCAAGCCCCCCTTGTGGGATGGAAGGATAAGGTGTGGTGTTTATTCATTCAGCCCTGAGGATGCATCATGTCCCAAGGCTGTGCTCCTCCTGGACCCCTAGTGGGTAGCGGACTGTCCCCAGTCCCCAGTGCACAGACCAGGCAAGGTTGGTCCCAACGAGTACACATGGAGGGCAGAGTCCTCCTGCGTATCCTCACTAATTGAAAATTGTTTCAGTTTCTTTTTATATAGGAATATGTCAAATGCCAGACTTTAATGCTTTGAAGATATTTTTACATCTTAGCTAATAAAAAGCTAAAGATTCAAGGAGAAAACATTCAGGTTCATAATGCTTAGACGCCTTACTGAATCTTTGTTTATATCATGTCTATTCCAACTGTCCCCTAGAAGCAGCAAAGCAGAAGGCTCACGAGCATGGATTCTGGAGCAGGAACCTGGGTTTGAATCCTAGATTTTTCACTAATTAGATTTGTGACTTTGGACAGAAATCACGTACCCTCTGTGTGCCTCAACTCCCTCATCTGCCAAATAGGAAAAATAATAGTATCTATGTCACAGGTTCCCGTAAGAACTGAAAAGGCTGACCATTGTAAAACACTGACAGTATCAGCCCACACTAAGGGCTACATGTTTGTTGAATAAAAGTATTAAAAACTTCTTTAAGACCCCGAAGTTCCTAAGAAAGCACATTCATACTCTGTAAATTGCTTAACTTTTTCAGAGGACATTTTCCTGTTTGTTATTTTCCGTGCTTACTTTCCAAGAGTCCCCATGACGAACTTCCACTTACCATTCAACAAATGCAGACAGAGCTCCATCTGTGGAAGCCAAGTGAACCCATATGTTGCATGAGTGTCAGTAATGGGGCCAGTAAGGGCTTCACAATCTGTGAGGGAGAAGAAAGCTCATGAATGCAATCGGAAATGAGATACTCCTTCTGCCATTTCTAAATCACTTCAAACCCTTTCAGACTGAAATAAGTGCTGGGTATGTGAATCACAGCTATTGCCTCAGTGTGGAGAGGTAAAACATGTACTGGCTTTGCCAGTTGGACAGAACTGCATTCAAATCCTGACCTAATCCTTACTATTCACATAACAAGCAAGTTCATTCAACTTTCTTAATCGAAAAGGGAAAACTTTGCAACTTTGGCTGAATCCTAAAACAGATACCTAGATGCAGTCCAGTCATTTAGCGAATCATACCTATCCTTGGCTAAACATAGCAAGGGTGTTTGTATTTTGGTGCTCAGAAATTGGAGCACCTACGGCCTTTGTCAGTGAGGAAAAGGAAAGCAGTGCTACCTCAAGCCTGTCTTTCTGCCTTTACTTTTGTTTAGCCTTTTAGAAATTGAGAGCACTCAGGCATTTCCTCTGGCACATAGTAAAGGGAAAGGACATAAATACTTTTTAATCTTTCCAGTGAGAGTGGATGTGTAACACACAAAAGAACAGTGGCAGGTTAGACAGCCCTTTCCAGGTGCAAGGTCCCAGGCACTCATCTCAGATTTCATTCCCTGCTGCTCCCACCATTGACAGCAAAGGAGGAACTGACTCTGCAAATGGCTAAAATCATAGTCATCCTCTTCATTTCCTGTGTGACCATCCCACTCTCCCCACAAATAATCCCACAGCCACATCAGCCAGTGTCAGGGTCCCAGGTTTATCTCACTTCTGAGGAAGTGAGAAAGTGCCTGAGAGAAAGGGCTTTTTATTTGTCTTTTAATTTTGGCTTCTTCTTAAATGAGACAGCTTTTTAGAAAGATTTTCACAGTATCAGGTTAGTTATCTAAACACTTTGTGACTTTACCCTGTGTATAAAGGAACAGGGAAGGGGGCTGGATTAGGATGATTTTGCTATGGTACATCTCCTTTTTTATTTAGTTTACATATTCTGTGTTATGAGCTGTATGTGGAACAAATAGGTGTAGGGCATGCATTATTATCCGTATTTTATGGATAAGAAAACAGAGAGGAAAGGCAGGTTAAATGATTTGCTTATTGTCACAAAACTTATTAGTAACCAACCCAGAACAAGGACCTAGGACTTATAACTACAAGTCCCGGGCTGTTTTTCTTTGCCAAACACCCTTGGTAATCAACATAATTGAAATCTATTTGGAGGTAAGTGGCTACAACAAAATAAATTCTTTTTTTTTTTTTTGCGGTACGCGGGCCCCTCACTGCTGTGGCCTCTCCCGTTGTGGAGCACAGGCTCTGGACGCGCAAGCCCAGCAGCCACGGCCCATGGGCCCAGTCGCTCCGCGGCACACGGGATCCTCCCGGACCGGGGCACGAACCCGCGCCCCCTGCATCAGCAGGCGGACCCCCAACCACTGCACCACCAGGGAAGCCCAACAAAATAAATTCTTGTTCCTTTTGTTGGGTGACTTTGATTTGACTTAGATATTAAATTTTCTTGAGAAAGTCTCACTGTATTATTTGGTTATGTCTATTCAGATTTTTTTGTTTGTTTGACAATACTTATGGTTTTGAGACTGCTGATTTACATTAAGGGAGATAGCTTTGATAGCTGTCAAAGTGGAAGTCACCCAGGTGAATCTGGGCCACCTGTGGAATTCAGACGCAAGACCAGATAAACACTTTACGTATGCAAAGAATGGAGGGAGCTGAATGGAGACCAAATGATTTGCTTTACTCTTGGTTTTCCCTAGAGGAAGAGGAATCCTTCCCATTTTAGACCTAAGATGGATCCCAGCCGTCAAGGTTAGAGAGCCATCCTGCCTGCTTCTTTCCAACAGTGTAATTTACTCTCTTCTTTATTCCACTTGTCTTGTTCTACTGAATAAGTGACATTTCCTTTGGTATTGTTCTAATATCCCAGGACCAACTCACAGTGATATAAACTGGTGAGTGACCTTGAGCCCAGAGGTCTGGTGGCTCATTCCCTGTATCTAAATCAGGGGATAACATTGATATGGCCCTTAATCTCCTCTACTCTCCAGGGAAGACCCTAAACTTCAGAGCAGTAGGTAAGTAGGAAAGCAAATGAGCAATCTTGGAAAATTCTGAATTCCCGAAGCCACACCACTGTATTCTTCCATCACTTGTTTCCTTGGGTCTGCCCCCAGAAAAGTGTGTCCTTCTTAGCATTACAATAACACTTTCCATCCCATGAAAGTAAGACTTGGGAGACAGAACGTTGCTGTACTGTTTGGGGAAACTTTGCCTAGTAGTTGGTTGGCTTTTGTTTTGTTTTGAAGCCTGAGGTGGCTGATGAGGGGTGAATGAATAAATGTTAATGTCATAAATTATCCTGTGATAGATTATTAACTGATTATAATAAATTTTTCCCAGGGGGTCTAAATTCCCCAGGAAACTCTGTCCAGGATTTCTCAACTCTTTTGAGACACCATCCAAAAATGGTGACCTGGATAAAAGAACTCAAGAGCTACATGCAAGTCTTCTGGATGCAGCTCTATTCATATTCTGCTAAAGCTTGTTGATATTTTAAAAAGCCCAGCCCCATGATAAGGGTTTTGGAATTTTTTCACTATTCATATCTCATTATATGGTAAGAATAAGGCAGAAACTGACTAAGAGAAATACACTCTAGAGCCTGGTTGGTGGAGCCAGAGAAAGATGTCATTTCCTAAGAAACAGACAGTAAGAGATATTTAAAAACCAATTGCGGACTGAAGAACAGAGAAGTGATGAAGATGATTGGGGAAGAGGTGCATTGAGACTAGAGGCATAAAGGAAGAGATCTGTAGACATCTCTACAAGAAAAAGGGGTCCAATGGCTGAGAGGGAGTAGTTTAGACTTGATCTGTTTGCACCCACAGACCAGTTAGTAGGGAACCCAACTTTCCCAGGGACCAGATTTAACAGAAATATAAAATTGGTTCGGAAGGAAGGAACTCTGACTTACTAGTTAAAGTATGCCCAGCTAAATGATGTAACTCGGCTGACTATAACTCATTTATTTGAGTATATATTTTATAGATGATGTATCAGAGTATAATAAAACAGATCCTGTACTACAAGGATCTATAGTTGTGATTTGAATGACTTGCCTGAGAAGGATGTGGAAAGGATCCCATGTCTCTTGACAGCAGCCCCCAGGTCAGCCTAAAAAGAAATAAAACATCTTGCATCTTGGTTCACAGAGATGGAAGGAATTCAGAGTAATTACAGGGTCTCCTATCTGAGTGGAGTATTGTTAATTTATTGTTAGTTTGGTATCAGTGCTTTCTCTTAAAGGTGATATAAATTAAGGGCCCTCTAATGGATTTTTTTTTAGCCTGTAAGTGTCAAAGAGTATCCTGTTACAAATCAAGCTTAATCCAGCCCTTGATGACATTGTGTCGGTAGACTAATATTTTTTCAGGTAGAGTGGAGTATAACTCAGCATATTTTCTTCCTCACAAGTTGGATTAATTCGTAAAAAAATAGCAAGAAGAATCATGAAAAGTAGCCCAACCAAATACTCATTTCTTTACTTACTGTCACATTGCTTGGCAATTTTCTTCACTGTCATTTTTCAGTGGAAAAATACCTGAAGTTCATCTACTGAAATTCAACTGAACAGAGTAATTTAAAAAAGAATCAATAGGCATGCTAATAATAAGGAAAAGCATTCCATTGCAATACAACATTTGTTTCTAATTACCACTTCATCAAGTCCCAGTTACAAATTAAGTCTCTTTTATTTCAATTAACAATTTAATGGTGCTTTAGACAGATAAATAATGTTCTAAAAAGACAAACCTCTGATAAAGCACACCCAATTTTCTCCCAAAATAAAACATGATAAAGGCTTCAAGCTATGAAAAAAAACCTGGGGTAGATGCTTTGTGGACGATACTGTGCACCATGGGTAGGAGATGCAGGTAATGTTCTTTGTTTGTTTGTTTTAAGGCTCCTCCCCTTCCTGGGACCTTCCAGTCTGCTGCACATGTGGGTTCTGATATCCTAGCACGGGGGAGAGGCCAGATAGTCAGCCATGCATCTATCCAACAAATATTTTATTGAACACCTGCTTTCTGCCAGGCACTTAAGTGGTAGGCCGTGGGGATTCAGTGATGAATAAGATTCAGGCCCTTCTCTCAGGAAGATTATTGTTTAATGGTAAAGACAGAAGTATAAACTAATAGTTTTAGTGTAATGTATCTAAGACAATAACCAAATGAGAAGAGCTATGAAGAAGATTTATAAATTTATTTACTCTGTGTTATATCATTTCATCCAGAAGTTTTTAAATGGACAGAGGAATATTTCACACACACACACACACACACACACACACACACACTCCTATGTGTGATGTGTATGTGATGAGGGTAGTGAGATGTCTGATACTCATATAGGTGACCACAAACTCTAATTCTTTGTCTTTAAGGCTGAGCTTGATAAAAAAATTTTATTCCAACTCTGGGCTGGATAAAGCCATAGCATGTTAGGACTTCAAGGAATTGCTGAGTATGTCTAAATGACTCTCTCATTTCACAGATGAGGAAACTGAGACCTAGAGAAATGAAGTTATTTGCTCAGGAAGACATAGGTAATCATTGGAGATCAATGTTAGAGTTCAGCTTTCCTAATCCTAAGTACAACATGTGGGAGAAAATGTTTTGTCTTTACTCAGAATGCCAATGCCTGGCCTTATCTGACTTGACCTCCTTGCAGTCTCAGGACCCAGAATCTTGCTCTCCCTCTTCTACACTGCTGATGAAACTTTCCAGGTCAGCAGCCACACTGCTAAGTGAAATTAATACTCCGCATTTTTTAAATAAGAGAATTAGAAGGAATAGAGATACCCCAGATAAAAAGCCATTCTGAAAATTCTACTCAAGAGCTGCAGCTTGGTGTTGTAGGGTGTCACCAACCTGAAATAAATGCCTATAGGGCACGTTGCGGTAAAACATCTTTTTTCTGATTCATGGACGAAGTATTATTTTGCTATGGTTACTATAACAAATTATCACCAAGCTGACGGCTTATAACAACAGAAATTCATTCTCTCACAGTTCCAGAGAACAGAAATTTGAAATCAGTATTGCTGGGCTGACGTCAAGATATTGGGAGCCTCTCATAGAGGCTCTAGGGGAGAATCTGGTCCTTGTCTCTTCCAGCTTTTGATGACTACTGGTATTCCTTGGCTTGTGGCCACATCACTCTAATCTCTTCCCCTGTGGTAGTGTCTTCATCTCCTCATCTCTGATATCTGCTTCCCTCTCATAAGAACACACGTGATTGCATTTAGGGCCCACCTGGCTAATGCAGGATAATTCCCCCATTTCAAGGTTCTTAACCACATCTTTAAGGTTTTGTTTTTGTTTTGTTTTGTTTTGTTGCCAAAAAGATAACATTCACAGGTTTTAGGATGTATATCTCTTTGGGGGACCATTTTTTAACCCACCACAAGTGGGTAACTGGTCATCCATTGTTTAGTCAGAGACTATGACACAGAGTTTCTTCCTTTTGCCCCATTTATTTTGCACATAATTACTGTGCTCGGATATTTCAGGGGCTTTTACAAGAATTTTTCTTTTGCTACGTTTCTCAAAAATGTCTTACAATTTTTTTCATAACCTGTCATTTGTGATCTTTTTCTAAGTGTTTGGCTATCTATCTTGGTCAGTGCTCTGAAGTAATCAAAATCACTTTGGAGCTGAATAAAAAATCAGGAGGAAGAATCAAGAGATCTGAGTTTTACGTGTTAGGAAAACTTTGTTGCTCTTTACGTCTATTTGTAGAGTTGGAGGTAATCTGCTCACAATGACTGCTGTGTTCAAGGAATCAAGTGTTCTTATTCCCAACCACATAGTCCCTCCCATAAGACAACTGGGTGCTTTAATAATCATCATTGACTCACTGTCAGATGGATCTGTACTCTATGACAACTTTTCAGTATTATAGACTTTGCCAAGGAAAAAGTCATCCCCTTATCCTGCGTACAGGAAAAAAAAAAAAAAGAGTAAATGGAGGTGACAACCAGAAGTCCTGTGGCAAGAAAATACACATGAAAGTGCCCTTTTATGCCTCTGAGAACTCGTATGCTAGAGATGGACTCTTCATTGTGTCTTGTCTGGTTTTCCAATTCCAACTGATATCCAGGCACACAAGGCAGCTTTGTGGTAGGGCCAGAGGGCACCACAAATTGTTATGTATGAAGCTCAGAGTCCAGCAAACAGGCCATGCAGGGATAAGACTTAGTGTTGGTCAAAGACAATGGACTGAGAACCACTGTGAGACAAGAGATGCAACCACTTCTGAGACTGGTTTCCAAAGCAGGGTGACTTGGTTCCATCCACACAGTTGACCTCTGGCCCAGTTCAGAACAGAGCTAGCTTCAAGTGGCAACTGCAGAGAGGAAGTTAGTGGGAAGGACAGAGACGCAGCCCATTATTGACAGCATTAATCCCTGCAGCTGTGTTCCCCATTTTCCTACTAACTTTTTCTGTGTAACAAACAAGTTCCACTCCTCCCAAAGAGAAAATAGTGAGTTCATCTTCATTCATGGTAACTCATCTCATGCTGTAAAAACTTAGATAATGCGGTTTGAACTTCTTAATTCCTTATCATATGTATCTGCAAGTTCACTGACAGTAGGAAAAGAATTGCCAAGGACTTTAGTTAACATTTCTTCATATGATGGAGAAAAAAAATAAATTATTTTTTATATATCTACCTTGCCCTCCAAACATGATTGTGGATATCTTTCCTATAAAAATTCTCTGGCCCAAAGATAACCATATTTCCCTCAGATTATAAGTAGTTTAGATTTATTATTCTTATAAGAGATCTTCAAGAATTACAAATAATAAGGTACTATTACTATTTTTATTTTGGAAAATGACAGGCCATCAGACCAAGGGAGAAGAAAGGTTGAAGGTGATTTCTGAAAAGACAGCTTTAGTGTATAGCAAAAAGGATGTTAGAATGACTAGAAGCCTTGAGTAACTGTGTGATCACAAGGCTTAGCTGAGCATTAGTGTCCCAGTAAGTTAAATGTAAAATAATATTGAACTTGCTGTGTTGTAAGGATAACATCTGTTTGTAAACTGGAAAATCTATGTTAGATGTTTTTAACCATGTGGCTTAGTCATGATGGAGCAATGTTCTTCAGCTGCACGAAGATCCTAGTATAAATGAGTAAACTAGATCAACATTTACTTTCAGGTTCTAGCTTGCTGATAATTTTCTTGGCTCTTTTTCCAAATCAAATGTGGCAGCAGTTGTGACTGAATTAGTCTAACTGCTCAGACACCTGAACTTCTCTTTAATGCGGTGATCATTGATTCTCATCAGCATTGGCTGCTGTTACAGAGCACTTGCAAACAAAGCATCAGCATGTCCCTCAGAGAGCAGCTCCAAGGTCGGCCCCTATCATAATCCTACCAAGCCGGGAACCCCTTCCAGGGCCTCTTCTCTTTAGAGGCGGGAGAAAGAAAACGGGATGCTGAGGCTGGGGATGAGGGGCTTCAGCCCTGCACATTTTCTACCCTTTGTTTTATTCCCTAAGGGGATGAGGAATGTTGTCATACTGCTGCTATGACCCCTCCTCTCTTCTATTGGACCCAGGACAGATTGGAAGCAGTATATGTGGCCTTACTCATTGTTGAAACACTGATATTCTTCTATAATGGTTTGTAAAGAAGTGCTGCACAGAACTCGGAGTAACACACACTGCCAGGTGTCAACCCCAGACCTCCCAAGACCTCCTTCATTTCCAGCCTTGAAAAGGTCAGCCTGGCACAGCAGGAGGTCTCCAGACCCTTCTGGCGCCCTTTATGTTTGTGAATAGCGATTTGTGCCCTCTTTGGCTTTCAGGACAATGCAGAAATTTTCAGGATAATGTAGAGGATCTATTGCTTTCCATCTGAAAATGGTTAATTTTCATTAAAGAATAAATATTGATCAAGAGCTTACCATGTCCTAGGCATTATTCCAGGTACTAGTGATTTTTCAGATGTGTATTTTATGGATTTCACAGGAGAAGACTGTAGCTCAGTCTATCTTGAACTGCAGAAGAAAACTTTCACAGATATTTATAGATTGACTACTTTGTACTGATTATGACCACCTCCCATCACCATGACAGACCACATTCATTAACAGATGAGGTCAGAGGGCAGCTTCTCTTGGACGCTTAACTCCTTCATCCATGAGATCGTACTTTATGTGATTTATTTTTTGAAAAGTCCAGGTAGTTTAATTTCTATATCATACAGCCTAGGAGGAGACAGGAACTTAAAAACCTATTTTCCTCGGAAAATGTAAGATATAGCAGATGTAGTTCAAAACAATTTTAGGGAACAAAAAGATAGCCATTATGCATCCACTTGTCAACACAGCATTAGTTGCTTCCTTCAACTTAGATCCTTTGTTCAAACTCAGAGAGAAGGAAGTATGGTGGTAAAAAGATTTAATAAGTTTCTTGCCTGTCCTTATATTTCCCTCTAAGTTTCTTATAGTGTTAGAATTCTGCAAGATGAATCTTCCTTAGCACTGTCACACATAGGCGGACACTTTGGAATTCTCAGATGCCACATGAATCCCAGGTATCTTTTAAGGCCTCTGAGTTACTTGATAAGATTTGTATACAGTTCACACCTAGTTAATATACGATTACATGAATATCCAGTAAAAGACAAAAAAAATTGGCTCTCTGTCCACAAACAACAAGGTTGCAAGTATGACTTAGTAAAGCTCACACGCAGGAAAACAGAGCGTTGTCACAATGAGTGTTTGTCAACCTCACAATGAGTCATAGATTTTCTGTTTGTTCTAGGATTGTAAATATCCCTGTAAAAGAAACAGTTTGGAAAGCTATAGAAAACAACTGGACTCTGTCTAAAGTCCTCAGAGATAAGACTGTGATCAAAATCGTTAGGTTGTTATAAAGAAATGTGTGTATGCTTATGTGTGTGTGTGTGTGTGTGTGTGTGTGTGTGTGTGTGTCAGAGAGAGAGACAGAGATGGAGACAGAGAGAAGTGGAGAGAGAGAAGATGGAGGGAAGAAGAGAAACAGCAACAGAAAGAGCACTCAATGAGTCTCCTTCAGATGAGCCTGGCTTTCTGAGGGCCTCTGGGAGCACTAATCGTGGATGACAAACACTCTGTGATATCCACTGCACTTTAGTCAAGAAATTACGAAACAACTCTGAATATTATCATTTCTTTCTATTTGACCAATCAGGATGTGCCTTCATGACATAAACAAATTTCAGCCATGTTTATGCCGTGTTTCTCTTTTTCTCACAGAGAATACCATGCTTTTGCTCCACAGTTTACACAGTGGTCTCATATCCCCTTCTGCATACAATCCTCACCTCATAGTTACCAGTAGGTCTGTTTGAGCTAGTGATCAAGCCACCAATATGCACAGGTGGCTTTTGGGCTTCAGACATAAAGTAAAAGTTGTTCTCTTCCTGGAGTTCAAGGCTAGAGCAGGACAAAGCAGGGCAGCTAACTTTCTGAGAGTTTTGTAAACTGCGGCATCCTTGGCTGATTGTATTGTTATTAGGAACCTTCTGATTCAGACATATAACATCATTGTCCAAAGTCTCTCAAAATGAAATGTGGTATAAAGTTTTTGCTTGAGAGTCAGAGCATGGCTTTTGTAGAAGCGTTAAGGAATAGGTACATTTATTGTCTCAAAGTGCCGTCCTAGTGGGACCTGGAAAATGGTTGTGGTAACACTGAGTTATGTCACAGGCCTGTCCAAATACTTCGTGCAGCCAAGGCTTAGTTACCTCAGTTATAACCAGTGTGACTGCTCTCCTCACAGAGAAACTATAAAAATTAAAGAATCATCAAGAATTTGCAAACACAGCCTCATGGAAATGTCTAGCAGCTATGTCAAACATAAGTGTTCTTTTTCTGGTAAAAGAATGGGAAAGAAGCATATTTTATTGGATTTTTATGATTGCTGAGAGCCTGACCAAACTGTGATTGCCTGGCCTCCATCCGCTACATCACAAAATCTCACAACTGGCAGTAGGTTTAAATAACTTACACTGCAGATGAGAAAATGAAGGTTCTGATATATTTAATTACTTGCCTAGGGTCATACAGATTGTTGATGGCAATGTGAGCCTTGGAAGCCCAAATTTTATGATGTCCTAACTAGTTTCTTTTCCACAAGTCCAGATGGACTTATAGCTTGGAGTTAATATCTAGGAAAAGGATGGCAAAGATGTTACCCTGAGTCTTGATTGATAGGGAACCCTGACTGACTGGCACAGAATCCTGGAGTAGGTGTTAAGAAGGGTTTTGGAGTCACATTCAGGCTTCTCAGAAAAGAGTTCCCAAGGTCAAATGCAATTTTTGTCATGGGGAAAAAAATTGAAGAGAGGCCAGATGCCACATGTTTCTAATGTAGGAGCACCAAATTTTCTTATAGTCATTATCAAATGTGTTTAAACTATAGGTGATGGTTTTAGGAATTGATTTTATAAGATTTTAATGAGAGGGACTGCAGAGCATAAGTGAAGGCTTACAGATGGTAATAAAATATTGTCAAGTCAGCAGGTGTCTCCTATTTGCCTCAGCCTGTGCCGGGAGCGATGAGGGCTACAAAGAGAGTAGAAGACAAATCCTTATTTTCCAGCAACCTGTACTACAGTAGGGGAACTCATACAGCCCTCCTAATATTATCATGGTAATTTTATAGGAACATAGTGCTTTATATTTTCAAAGTGCTTTCAATGCATTTTCTTATTTTATATATACAGGGCAAAGGAATACATGGTCAAGTGCTAAATTTTGTGACGCTCATTTGTAGATGTTTTAGGAAAAATACCATTTGAAGGGAGACAGAGAAGAAGGGGAGTTTGTTTAGTTAAAAGAAAAAAAAACCTCTAAAAAATAAAGGCAGTATATAGTACCTTAAACAATCTATTAATGAATATTTCATTCAGATATTCAAACGGGAGCATTCTGTCAATAAAAAGTGACTAAATTGAATCAGTAAGTTTATTGTTCACATTTCACTTCTTAAGAAATTGTTTTGAAATTCTCTTTCTATTTCATGGTTAGTTGCTTGTCAGTCCAAGCTATGGAGCGGCACAATGCATTCAGAGTTGTCAGCATGTCTGAGAAGCCAGAGTTCAAATCAAGCCATCCAAGCATTATTTTGATCATTGCAAATCTCCTCTACCAATTCTCTATGCTTCTGACGTCTGTCTTTCACTCAGTGAACGGAGAAAAAGGAAACTCAATCGGATCTACATTTTATTTATTTTCAGTTGGATGAGAAAACTCCCTACTGCCTAAAAAGCATGAGAATACTAAAATTCACCGCAGAATGCATTTCACCAAGAGTTATCACTGTGATCTTCCCAGTGGCCAGAATGCCACAAGGAATGGCTCTGCTGTTGGTCAGTATTTCCTCAAGTGGGTCCAGTAGATTCATGTTTCTCAAAGTGTTGTCCCCAAGCATCTCTAGAAGAATTACATGGAGTACTTTTCCTG
>NW_006776799.1:406187-414562 GCF_000442215.2 Lipotes vexillifer
CTGAAAATGCCAGAGAGAGAGTGAGAGAGAGAGATTTAGTTTAAGGAATTGGCTCACACAGTTATGGAAATGGAGGCTGGCAAGTCCAAAATCTTCACAGCCAATCCCCCAAGCTTCTGTAGAACCAGGAAGAGCTTGATATCCCAGTTTGAACAACTTCAAGCAAGAAGAATCAGTATTTCAGTTTGAAGATTACCAGGCAAGAGACTTAGGGGAAGGTCATTCCTTTGTTCTGTTCAGGCCTTCAACCAACTGGATGAGGCCCACCCACATTAGGAAGAGCAATCTGCCTTACTCAGTCCATCAATTCAAAATGTTAATATCATCCCAAAACACCCTCTTTATGGAATACAGAAACACCCAAAGCAATGCTTGACCAACTATCTGGACACCCTTTGGCCCAGCAAAATTGGTACATAAAATTAACCATTACAGAGAGTATAGCAGTGACTATTTGGCCATAGGAGCCATATACACACAATTCAATTTCTCCCTCTGCTTAATCTTGTTTCCTTCACCCATCAGAGATATTGTTCCTGAGAGTACCCACCCGCTCCAATAAACTTCCTGCTCACAAATATCTGTCCCAGAATCTGTTTCCCAGGAACTTGACCTGAGACAATGGGACATAGCAGTGACCCTTCAAAGTGGCCTTAATTAACTTTCACATAAAGTCATTTAAAAACAAAAAGAAATAGATCTACTTCCATTATGACACAACTTAACAGGGGAGCTCTATCTCAGAAACATGTGGGGCACCCCTGGGAACATAAGGTGATGTAATAAATAAAACAACTCTGTCCATATCTGTAATCCACAGAGTTCTTGATGCAAATGTCACCTATTAAGCAGAATATGGAAATAGCCATTTTCTAAGTAGATCCCACATAATTCATATAGTACTCAGGGGTTTCCTCTAGGCCATTCTGAACTAAGAATTCGCTTATGTTCATCTGAAAGATGGATTTTGGAGCTGTTGCTGGGTTTAATTTACGTGTCCAAAAAGGAGCAAGCTCTCTTGCTAGAAGCATTTAGATATATGGATATGGTTTGCCTCTTTCCTAAGGGTCAATTTATTGGCTCTTTACCAAAATATACAGGATTATTTTGTAGTCTCAAAAAGGGAGATGTGTAAGTCTCACTGTGTTCAAAGTTTAACAGACATCTCACACTATTTTTCACATTGACTGCAAATGTAAAGTCACAAAGCCTTAAGGCAAAAGTAACCTGAATCTTGCTGACTCTTTTTAAAATACAATACATCCAAATACTACTATTTTGTTAAATGTCTGGGACAGCTGGTGATATTTCAAGAGGAAAATTGGAAAGATATTCTTTTATACCTTTAGGCAAGAGTGAATTATTTCAAACAGCAAGTGTTTCAAAATCCCATTGAGCTCAGGAGGCTGGGTTTCCTAGGATTTCTAGTGGGCACTGTATTTGGCATAATAAACTTCCTCTCCTGCTTCATTTCCTCCACCTCAAATAGCCACATGCCCTCTAACCAGCCCTTGAGACAGACCCCAGTGTTGAATGATGGATAATCGTCATTTTCACCAATTCCCTTTAAGAACTATGTTTAGTTTTCAAATACAAAAGCAACGTGAATGGCTCCCTTAGGAAAACAGTAAAAGTACAATCAAAACAGTTTAAATGTCAAAGGTCAAATTCATAATTCTACACTCAGCCTAGTTTTCTCCCCAAAGGCAATGCAGTATTACATCCACTGTAAAGCACTGCATTCACACGGAAGGATTAGTCATAGGCTGTCAGAGCTGGCAAGGACCTCGGAGATTATCCATTTCTGTGCCTTTCTTTTACAGATGAGACAAAAGCCTCCAGGGAAGTGATAGCAGAATGGAGAGGAAAAGAGACACAAAGTTAGATACACAAAGTTTCTTAAGTTTGTTCCTAGACGAGTTGTGACCAGCCTACTTATGGAGAGCATTCTCCTATGCAGCGATTTTTCCCATTTCCTTCAGCTGGGCTCCACCCCTCAGCCCTCATTCACACCCCACCCTGCCTGCCCTCACCTTTGTTGCCTTTCTATGCAAGATTACATCTCTGTGAAGGCTTGAGGTGTTACGTTAGAACCCCTCTGAGGGCAGCTACCACGCTTGTTATGGTCTTTTGCGTCAACCCTCTTTACATAAAATGGATGAGTGCAAGGCTTTGCTGATGCTGGCTGGGTCCTGAATACAGAAGCAGGAAGCTGATTATATCTCCTCTTTCTTAATCACCCTGTGTGCAGATCTCAGTAACCAATGCCCTCCTTCTCTTATGCAGGCCTGAAAAGGTCTCATCTTTGTTTTATTATCAAAACCCAAGCACTGTGATTCCTTGGTCTACCCACTGTAAACTGTCCTGTAACACCTTCTGTCCTTTTTAACGCTTCCTGAGGTTTCAACCTCTGCCTCAACCCCCATCACCTCTGTTCCTCTGCCTTTTCAACTATACTTGCATGCAGGCACGTTTTAGACAAAAGTCTCTTGTAATCCTGGACAAAGATTGAGGATCTGGGGTGGGAGACTGAGATCTGTTCTAAAATGAAGAGTTGAGAGGTTCCTGGAAGACAAAATTCTGTAAAAAAGATCGAATCACAAGAGATCTTTTACACATCTTTCTTTCTTTTTTGGGGGGGGAGGCTGCGTTGGGTCTTTGCTGCTGTGCGCGGGCTTTCTCTAGTTGCAGCAAGCGGGCTTCTCATTGCGGTGGCTTCTCTTGTTGCAGAGCACAGGCTCTAGGCACATGGGCTCAGTAGTTGTGGCTCGTGGGCTCTAAAGCGCAGGCTCAGTAGTTGTGGTGCATGGGCTTAGTTGCTCCGAGGCATGTGGGATCTTCCCGGACCAGGGCTCGAACCCATGTCCCCTCCGTTAGCAGGCGGATTCTTAATGACTGCACAATCAGGGGAGCCCTGTACATGTCTTTCTAATGCTGCAAATCTTTGCTTTGAAGCAATGATTTCATCACAAAAGTTAGGTTCCTATCAGGCATTTTGTGTGGGGCAAATAGTGAGATGCAGTGAATTACCAAATAGATTACATATATTCTTTTTATAATGTAGACTTTGTCATGTGCAAAAGACAGACTGTTTGGCACTGGTGTTTGCTAAATAAAGGAGTTGCTGCCGGTGGTCAATGTCCGTGCCACAGCTGATCCATATAGGAAGCATGAATGAAACCTGTGCTCCAGAGGCACCACCAACAGGAGGGTATAGTGTGAATGAAAAGCAGGGACTGTGGAGGCAAAAAGTCCCAGGTACCAAACCTAATTCAGCCACATCTTACATAACCTTACACAAGTCCTGTAACCTCACTGAACCTCAGTTTTCTTATCTGCAAAATGTTTTTTTTTTTTTTTTGCGGTACACAGGCCTCATTGTTGTGGCCTCTCCCGTTGCGGAGCACAGGCCCCGGACGCGCAGGCTCAGCGGCCATGGCTCACAGGCCCAGCCGCTCTGCGGCACGTGGGATCTTCCCGGACCGGGGCACGAACCCGTGTCCCCTGCATTGGCAGGCAGACTCTCAACCACTGCACCACCAGGGAAGCCCTGCAAAATGTTTTTTACAAAACTTACTTCATGGGTTTGAGGTGAGGATTCAATAAGATGATTATATATATGTATATACGTATAATGCACAGATATGTATGTATATATACATATATTACTATATATGTGATGCCCGTCTGTGATATAAACAGTCAATAAATTGTAGCAATTGTTTTTAGTAATCAAAATAAATTTTTAGAGATTCAAGTTAGCATACACAATGGCAATACTTTGACAATCTTTGACAAAGGGAACACTCTTGCACTGCTGGTGGGAATGTGAATTGGTTCAGCCACTATGGAGAACAGTATGGAGGTTCCTTAAAAAACTACAAATAGAACTACCATATGACCCAGCAATCCCACTACTAGGTATATACCCTGAGGAAACCAGAATTCAGAAAGAGTCATGTACCAAAATGTTCATTGCAGCTCTATTTACAATAGCCCGGAGATGGAAACAACCTAAGTGCCCGCCGTCGGATGAATGGATAAAGAAGATGTGGCACATATATACAATGGAATATTACTCAGCCATAAAAAGAAACGAAATTGAGCTATTTGTAATGAGGTGGATAGATCTAGAGTCTGTCATACAGAGTGAAGTAAGTCAGAAAGAGAAGGACAAATACCGTATGCTAACACATATATATGGAATTTAAGAAAAAAAAAATGTTATGAAGAACCTAGGGGTAAAACAGGAATAAAGACAGAGACCTACTGGAGAACAGACTTGAGGATATGGGGAGGGGGAAGGGTGAGGTGTGTTAGGGCGAGAGAGAGACATGGACATATATATACTAACAAACGTAAGGTAGATAGCCAGTGGGAAGCAGCCGCATGGCACAGGGAAACCGGCTCGGTTCTTTGTGGCTGTCTGGAGGGGTGGGATAGGGAGGGTGGGAGGGAGGGAGACAAAGAGGGAAGAGATATGGGAACATATATATATGTATAACTGACTCACTCTACACCAAAAAAAAGTTTTAAAAAAAAAAAAAAAAAAAAAAAACTATACTACAACATAAACTTTTAAGGCATAAGTGCCCATTAAAAACAAACAATTCGTTGCTTTTTCTTTTATTTCTGCATGTTCTGCTATGGGTAAATAGTATAGAAGAGAAGAGCTGAAGTCCAGGAAACTCACAGATTAGATAACTAGGCACTGAATGAATAACTGAGAGTCAACGGAGATGAGTATGAATATTTTAAATGACATCACAAGTTGATATCCCATCTACCAATCAGATTATAATATCATTCATGAAGACATTTGATTTCTATTAAAAACTGAAGAAAAGGCAGGTGTTTTCATTCTTTTTTTTTTTTATAAATTTATTTATTTTTATTTTATTTACTTTTGGCTGCATTGGGTCATCATTGCTGCGCGCGGACTTTCTCTAGTTGCTGCAAGCGGGGGCTACTCTTCGTTGCGGTGCGCGGGCTTCTCATTGTGGTGGCTTCTCTTGTTGTGGAGCATGGACTCTAGGCATGGGGGCTTCAGTAGTTGTGGCACACAGGCTCAGTAGTTGTGGCGTGTGGGCTTAGTTGCTCTGCGGCATGTGGGATCTTCCCAGACCAGGGCCCGAACCCGCGTCCCCTGCATCAGCAGGCAGATTCTTAACCACTGTGCCATCAGGGAAGCCCTTCATTCATTTTAGAGATGAAAAATTTGAGGCTTGATGAGTCTGTGATTTGTCCAAAGTAAAAGGGCTTGTTAATAACAAGGCAAGAACTCAGATTTTTTGTTGTAAACTTTTTTTGAGCTAAAACGTATCTGTAGAAAAGTATGCAGACTTTAAGTGTACAGTACAGTAGGTTTTCATAAACTGAACACATTCATATATTCACTACCCAGATCAACAAATAGAATATTAGTAGCACCCAGTGCTACTTATGCTACTCCCAGTCACTACACTTCAAGGTAAACAACATCTTCACTTCTATCACCATTGATTTGTTTTATAGTTTTAAAATTTGATATAAATCAATATAAATGTTCTTTTTTATGTCTGGTTTCTTTTTTTTTTTTTTCTTGCGTTATGCGGGCCTCTCACTGTTGTGGCCTCTCCCATTTGCGGAGCACAGGCTCCGGACGCGCAGGCTCAGCGGCCATGGCTCACGGGCCCAGCCGCTCCGCGGCACGCGGGATCTTCCCGAAACGGGGCACGAACCCGCGTCTCCTGCATCGGCAGGCGGACTCTCAAGCACTGCGCCACCAGGGAAGCCCTGTCTGGTTTCTTTTGATCATCATTCTTTTTTTTGAGATTCATCCATCTTGCTGCATGTATCAATAGTTTCTTCAAATTCATGGCTGTATAATATTCCATTATATAAATACACTGTAATTTGTTTATCCATACTTCTATAGAAAACATTTGTGTCATTTATGGTTTTTGTCTGCTATGAACATCATTGGACATCTACTTTGGTGTATATATGTGCACTGCTTCTGTTGAGTATATACCTAGGGGTGCAATTGCTCGCCAATAAGGTATGTATAAAAGAAGCCAGATCTTTTGACTCTGGGGTCAGTCTCAACCTATAAATATCCTCAGCATGACCAGACTTCCTTCTGATATATGCACAATGCAATAGCAAGACCAGGGTCTTGCTATAGCAAGTCTTAGAGTCTTTGCAGTCATTGTTACCTCTGTCCAAATTGTTCATTCCCTTCCTTTCATCGTGAGTAACTCCTGTCCATCCTTCAGGACTCAGCTTAATTCTCACTTCCTCAGCACAGCCTTTTCTGATATTCCCAATCTGCATTCAGTTTGCTGTTACTTGTCTCACAAAAACTTGCACTTTTCCTTTTTATAAAAATTATTTATCTTAATCATAGGTTTATAAATGATCATTTTTATAAGTACTGGTTTATCACCTACATCATTAGATGGTAACTTCTGTGAGGGCAGAGATGTGTCTTTCTTGCTCACCACATGTGTTTGGGGGTGCCCAAGATCACCCTCGGGTTCAATAATTTGCTAGGTGGACTCACACAGCTCAGCAGTGTTAGTGTGAAATGATACGAATATCACACTCAACAAAGGGAATACCAGGCATAAGCTTCCTCGCCCAGTGAATCCCACAGATGCACCTAATTTCCACCAGCAACGCATTGTCACAGCACGTGTGAAATGTTACCAACCAGAGAGATTCTTTAGATACTCAATGTCCAAGGTTTTTATAGGGGGCTGGTAACATTGGTACCCTCTGCCTAGCACATCCCTAAATCCCACACTCTCAGAAGGAAAGCAGGTGTTCCTCCTAAACCACATGGTTTGTATAAATAGTTCAGGCACAGTGAGCTACTCTTTCTTATCAGTTCTGGAAGTGGAGGGAACACTCCCCAAACTCATGTTCCCAGACACCAGGACATCATTTCCACAGATGGTTCTCAAAATAATGGTTTAGTTCAGGAAAATATCAGGAGGTATTGGTTAATACATTTAGTCACTTTTTGGTCTTTCTTTAATTGCGGGAATTTCAGAATCTTTAGTTGTATAAATCTCCAAGGTGGCATGGGAAGATAGAGTATATAATGTTTCCCAAATTCTTTGGCCATGGAAAAATTTTTTTCCTCTCTTATTTTTTAAGGGATTAGTGTTCCATGAAGAACACACTGACAAATGTTCTAATTCCAGCGCCTTCTTTCAGGCCAGTCACCTTCCCACCTCAGCATTCTGCTGACAAGGCTTAGAGTGCAACAGTCCACAGAACATCTTTCAGGTTTCCCATAACGTATTAGAGTTACAGTTGTTTCCCCTATTAATTCTTTTACTTTCTTCTCAGCCACTTGTAATCATGACCTTAACCCCATAACACACATCAGTGATTCTGAATCACACATAATGGAAAAGTCAGGGGTCAAGCATATATGGTCACTGATAACAAGACAATATTCATCCAACATCCCACCTTATATGACACAATTTCTGTTTCTTGGCAGAATTTTGCAAAGGTAACTTAGTGTTGCAGAGGTAACTTAATTGAAACTCATTAGCATGTTACTGACCATACAGCACAAATAGTGCAGAACAGAAGTAATTAACCATCGTTCCAGTTGAGAACCTACATTCAGTTCCTTTTTTATTTTCTTCACAGCTTCTGGGGTTGAGACTACCGAGGTGAAGGCTGTGTCAAAGAGGTCATAAATAAAGCCGCTGCTTTGGATAATTAATATATAGTGCTATGATTTTTTTCAGGCCAAGACTATTACTTTTGATAAAATGCTATGTTATATTCATACAGGAACTCATTTAGAAAAATGGCTTTCATATAAACATTAGAGGAACACCTTATTTTTCTTCCCAGGTTTAATTGAACAATTTTAATACAAAGCAAATTAAGTAAAATAGGGTCCAGGCTTCTCTGCAAAGCAATAGTTCACTAAGTTTAGCTAGGTGTATGCTTAATGAAGAACCATAATTTTTTCCATCGGTGGAGGAACTGAGACAATGGTTGTTTGTCAGACAATTCAGACCGTACATTTAGACTCCCCAGACACTTCTGAAGGTATTGATGAATTAGCTGGCATCAAGTCACAACCATGAGCAATGAATACAAACAATGCCCTCAAAACTGACAAATTTTCTTCCAATTCTAAAGATAGGGACCAAGGCTTTATATTTTTATAATGAGAATAAAAGAGAACTGCCCCAAAAATAACGTTTGGCTGGAGCCTCTTTTATGAGGTCACTAATCCCATTCATGAGGAATCGACTCTCAGGACCTCATCCCAAAACCTCCTGAGACCATCACAATGGAGATTAGCTTTCAATCTGTGAAATGGGGGTGAGGGACATAAACATTCAGTCTATAGCAGGAAT
>NW_006776799.1:414611-503047 GCF_000442215.2 Lipotes vexillifer
GCAGGAATGGTCCACAAACTTAGTGCATCAGAATTAACTGGTGATGATAAATTGGGAGATGGGGATTGATATATATATACACCAATATGTATAAAATAGGTAACTAATAAGAACCTGCTGTATAAGAGAATAAATAAAATAAAATAAAATAAAAAGCCATAGGATTCAGGGTCAATATATTTAAACAATCTAACAACACAAGGAAAAAAATTGTAACTATGTGAGGTAATGGATATTAACTAAACTTATTGTGGTAGTTTTGCAGTGCATACATATATCAAATCACTATGTTCTACACCTTAAACTCTATAGTGTTATATGTCAATTATATCTCAATAAAATTGAATATATTTAATTTCTATATACTAGCAAATAAATAAATAAATAAATAAATGGGTTACTCTGACTTCAAAGTTCTGATGAGGAAACCTTAGCTCTCTTAAATAAACCCTTTGATTTATGGCAATAATAATAATTGTAATTTGAACTTATCTGATGCTTTCTTGGCAGTTTTTCCTGGTCTCAGTAAGAACAACATATTTGAAGTCTGTTCTCGCAGAATGCCGTACACAGCTGTGTAATGTTCAGGAAGTTAAAAGGAGTCTGTATTTTAAATGTTTCTAGGCAATTATTGTGGGACATTGTCTTATGGTGTTGTGGTGTGCTGTGCGTGTGTGTGTGTTTCACTGAAACACTTGAGGTGACCAACTTCATTTCATTCTGCCTGTGATGTTAATTTCTTTAATAAACAAATCACCAAAATTGGCAATATTAAAAAAAAAAAAGAATTAACTGGTGATATTTTTTTAAATGAAGATTATGGAGCCCTATCCCAGATCTGCTTAATCAGAATCATTGGGAGCAAGGCCTGGGAATCTACATTTTTAATATGCTCTACATATGATTCTTACACACACAAAAACTTGAAAATAATCTTTTCAGATGACTGCAGGTGGACAAGATCATATCCTGTTCTCATGGCCAGATTAGGTGATTTTTAGCTGAGTTTTGAAAGATGAGTAGGACTTGAGAGTTAAAACTGAAAGAAAGGGGCATTCTAGGTGGAAACAATGGCACGGGTGGACACACAGAGACAGAAAAGTAAATTATATTTATTGAATGGTGAGAAGACCAATTCTGTTGGAAACAAGGTATAATGTAGGACAGTAGAAGAGAAATATGAGAAATCACACAGAGTTGAACAATGGTTGTCTCACTGGAAAGCATCTCCTTCCCATAACCAAGGAAATGCAGAAGGTCCCCCGGGTATAGGTGACCTAGGCAAATAGGGAAAACTCTATAGGTTCGAAGATGGAGAATATTCATTTGGGGAGGGGGACAGGGAGAGGAGGGTTTTCTGTAGCGTATGCACTGTTTCGTTTTGAATTGTCTATTTACTTATTAATATTCAGCTTTGATCCAAAAATTTAGGAATAAGCTCTGATGATCTAATTTGTTCTGCATTCTAACATCCTCTGATAAAGCAGTACTAATGGGCTGCTGCTGTGGTGGATGGCGATAAGCACACAAAGACTGTGATGTAGTTGCCCTCCCTTTTTATAATTAATTTTGGAATCTGTTGTGCTGTTTAGGGTCTAAAATAAAATGGTAGGCAGCAAAAGTTTCATCATCAATTCCACTTCATAGCACTGATGGATAGTAGATCTTGCTATTCCATTTAATATTCTATTTTTTTTTTTAATTTAAACTTCTGATCCTATCAGCGTCTAAATTTTCATGCTTTTTCACTCTTAAACTGCTTTAGCTCCCAATTCAGGGGTGTGTGCAGATTACTCTTATCGAGTGGATGGGCTGAACTTTCCATCGACTCTCCTTGGTGGGAAGCCTGTACACTGGGAAAACAATCTAGTGCTAAGCCCGAAGCCCCCTGCAGCTGTCATGCTGGAAGGACCCTGGAGCCGTGCTCTGAGCGTTTTTCCTTCTCAGCTAGTCCTTACATCAAGCTATGTTCTACAGCTGCAGTGGAAGAATAATCCAGGACCATGTGCTGCAGAGCATGGTTACCTATATAAGCAACCACCTGAAAGCTCCTCTCAGATCCCTCCTTGGAAGGGAGTTGTGGTCATGATAGGTTACACTTGCGGCCTTTCCACTCCAGGTTATGAGATGCTCAGCCCAGGACATTTTAGAGGCAGGCAACCCAGTAGTATGTAACAACGGCATGCTCCACGCTTAAAAAGAGCCAATTAGGCCAAACTCACATAATGAGGGCTTGATTTGGGATGCTTGACCATGACTGACAGATCTCTAGTCCATTGTAGAGAGTGGTACTTATCTGATTTGAGCCGTAAATAGTGGTATAGGAAATGATTTTTGGCTCAAATTTGGTGGTATCAAATTCAAATTCATCAACAAAATTGATAAACCCTCCAGGAAGAAAAATCTGTGTGAAGCTCAACCAGTAGACCAGAAAGAGCACAAAGTGAATGTCCCAGCCTGAATGCAGAGGTGCTCCATGGCTCCAGCGCTTCATTCCCCAAACAAAAAAGCCGGATTGAGCAAATCACTGTGGAACTGGAGCGACCTCTCTTATTGCAAGGCTGGGTTCTCAGCATCCACAGCTGCTTGGAGTGGGGCTGGAGGCACGTGCAGAGGACAGACCAGTGGCCCCAACTCTCTCATGCCTGGTCTCTGGGCCTCCATGGCATTGCTCTCTGTCCACAGCGCCTAGGAATCCCACAGCCCAGGGCCCCGGCCAGAGCCCACGTGGCTCTGTGCTTCTCCTGCTTTCAGCTGCCGTCTCAATTCCAACTTCAGTCTCTGCTGATGTTAATGTTGTGACTGAAAAGACTGATGAATGATTTGAAGCCATTTCCCAAAAGCATGAAGCAGCTTGTCATTCTGCTTTAACACCCAAGCTATTATTTGTAAAAGCTACTTTAACTTCCATATTTTCTCTGCTCAGAAGCGATCAACTACGACAATCTCTCTGTTTCCAATGTATTTACCTAATATCCCCCCATCGGGCATGAAACAATTCCATTTCCGCCCTCCTGTCTAAGGAGAGTGAGTTTTTGTTTTTGCTTTTTTTTTGCGGTACGCGGGCCTCTCACTGCTGTGGCCCCTCCCGTAGCAGAGCACAGGCTCCGAACGCGCAGGCTCAGCGGCCATGGCTCGACGCGCAGGCTCAGCAGCCATGGCTCACGGGCCCAGTCCGCGGCATATGGGATCTTCCTGGACCGGGGCACGAACCCGTGTCCCCTGCATCGGCAGGCGGACTCACAACCACTGCGCCACCAGGGAAGCCCGGAAAGTGTGAGTTTTTGTTTTTGTTTTTTTTTGCGGTACGCGGGCCTCTCACCGTTGTGGCCTCTCCCGTAGCGGAGCACAGGCTCCGGACGCGCAGGCTCACGGGCCCAGCCGCTCCGCGGCATGTGGGATCTTCCTGGACCGGGGCACGAACCCGTGTCCCCTGCATCGGCAGGCGGACTCTCAACCACTGCGCCACCAGGGAAGCCCGGGAAGTGTGAGTTTTAAACAGAGTAGGCAGATGCCTCCCCTATCGAGTGCTTTCTTCCTTGTTTCCGGGGCATTTTCTTATTGAGGAGTGTCCGCGCCAGGCACCTCATTTCTGCTCCTCTTCCACTATACCTGAGGGTGCCTGAAGTGGCTTGAGGGAAAATCATACTATTTAAAGTCTGGCAGACAAGTATTAGTTGTGTGACCATGGACATGTTATTAAAGTTGGTTGCGTTTCAGTTTTCTCCTCTGTAGGACTAGGACTGGGTGTGAGAAGTTTTGAATGCAGGGCCTGGGAAAAGTACTCCAATGATGGCTGTCAACCTCCTCGTTATTGTTATATTTATATATTAGTGAGAGAGACTTTTTAGCATCCCATGAACCTATAAAATAAGTCATAGTGGGCCAGCAGTGGGGTACATGGAGTCACTGAATTTGTTCTGGACCCTGAAGCTACCCCATGAGTCAGAGTTGGGCTGGAAGAGATACTGGCCAGTCAGCAAATAATCTTCCTCTATCTTGAAATTTGACTGCCTGTGTCCTGCCAGGTTAGAACCCAGATGGAAGCTGAAATACCTCTTAACATGAGAGATATATTCTGCTTCTCCCCCTAATGACATCAGTATGTGTCGTGCATGCACGTTCAGTGGTACTAATATTCTGAGTTTTAGTCATCCCTCTCCCAAAACATCTGCTTTGAAGTACCTTAGAGGCTGAAAACATCAATGAAATGTGGGCTTGGGTTCTAACAGTGGTGTGCTGGTAAACTTTTTCTCTGGAGAAAAAAAAAAAAATTTGTAGTGTTCGACAATTTCTGTGGTGTAGATATTCCCACTGAAGTGGATTTCAAGCTTTCAACCTTGAAACCATGCCCCACAGAGTTATAAGGAGCTGTTAACTAATAGAAATTCTTGAGCTTGTCTTACAGGATAACATAAGAGAACCTCTTTGCTTGTAAACCCTTTGACTGTAAACTGCCTTCATTGATTGTTTCAGGTTTTTTTTTCTTTCTTTCATTCTTTTCCTCTCTTTAATTGCATACCTTCCCACCTTCACGCAGCCCAGTTGTTTTATAGGAAACTGGAGTCAACCTCTGCCCAGTGCACGCTGGCTGGGGCTTGGTTGGGACCACTGACCCTAAAACTGGGCCTGTGCTGCTGTCCGATGAATGGCCTTTAGACGTCAGAGGGCTGGAAACCCGACCCTCAGGTCACGCTAAGTGCCTCCACGTTGAATACGCGGAAGCACGTGACACAGGCGCACCTGCGCAGAACACGGATTTCCTCACCTTTTCCCCTGCTTCCAATCACCTTTCCCCAGCCTAAGACCACCTGCTTATCCCATAAATACCCCAACACCCTGGCCTTTGGGGAGGCAGACCTAAGACTTGTTCTCCCATATCCTTGCTTGGCTGCCTTGTGAGTAAACTCTTTCTTGGCTGTAAAGTTCTGCATCTCAGTCTTTGGCTTGCTGCACGTCAGGCAAACAAACCTGGTTATCCCTAAACACAGGATTGGAAAGAGATGAGCACAACTGGTTCTTGTGAGCTGGTACAAACCAACGCTAACACTGCAGTGGTTCCAGACCAGCTCTGCCACTTCCAAGGCATGTGTTTTATGAACCAAACGTTACTCTCTGGGTTTCTGTTTTCTCATCTACACGACAAAGAAGTTAAACCAGACTAAAGTTTCCCAATCTGGATGATAATAAACAAACAAACAAAAAAATGTATTGGCTCAAAGAAACCTGGGGAACTTTGGATTCAACAAAATAATCTGATTAAATAGGTTTCTTTATAACAGGACTCCTTAGACACTTTAATAGGACTTTAATACTTTGACTCTGCCAAAGGAAGCTATAGTGTTTAGCTTTTCCCAAACATTTTTTTTAATGGCACAGCTATTAACAATAGCCAGAACTCTGTAGTAGATGATATATTTTTTTGCAGCTCTAAAATCAAAAGAGAGGAAGGAGGGAAGGAAGGCAGGCAGGCAGGCTCAAAAATTTACCACTCTCTCACTCAATCCTACCTCCCAACCCCAGTCCTCACTTTCTGAGTTAAGGGAGCTAACCTGTGTTGAGAGCTTCCTCGGTGCTGCCTGCGAAACCCAGCTACACCAGGCTTTTTACTTTAAAGCTGATAACTATCTTGAAAAACAGGAATTGTTTTCTTCTGTCCAATTTCCAGATTAGGAATCCAAGCCTCACGCAAGGTCACAGTGTGTTTGAAGTGAAGGAGGCAACTGATACTGCCAATCCGAATGTGCCTCTCCCAAAGACCCTGCTTACAAACAAAATGAAAGCTAAGTTATATATGTATAATCACATGGGAATCTGTAGGTGCAGAGCTATTTTAGCAATAGTGACACCTTGTGGCTATGTCTGCCTCAGCTTAGTAGCCAGAGAGGCTGAAAGGGACCCTGTCCTGGGCAAGTCACCCCTGAGAGCAGTGGAACAGTAGCAACACCAGCACAGCTCGGAGAATTGTGAAAGATCATCATTTTGTCATTTCAGAAATAACCTGAGATGGAAAGAGTCAGTTCTGTCTTTTCTCTTCTTCCCTTTTCTCTTTTTCCTCTTCTTTCCTTTGCTTCCTATGACTATAAACTAAGAAGCAAATATGTTTGCTTTTACATCCTATCCTACCCACATCCAAAACAAAATAGTACATTTTTAAAATGCATGGGTAACTCTTTGATGTCATAAAAAACACTAATGGGCTTTAATTTCAATGGGACTTTCAGATTCTGGCATGCCCTCAGTATATCCCTTTCATGTGTTTTCAGAGAGATTGCAGATGCTTCTTAATGAGATGGAAAAACAGACACATTTTTCTAAAGCAGCCAAAGTGATGTTAGGTTCTTAGAAGATAGCAGGGCTGTTGTCAAGTCATTTGAAGAAATGTCTGGAAGGAAACCTTACTAAGATACAAGGGAAGATAGGAAAGCCCAAACTGAACAATCCAGTGGAGAAGGTGGAAGTAAAAAAAAGACATTTTACCAGCCTTTTATTATAAAACCAAGGCCATACACTAGATCCTCAGACCTCCTGGAGAGCCAAAACACTGTGAAAAGTTGCATTCCGGGGAGTTGAAGAGGAGAGAGTTGAAGATGCACATGAACTTGATGCAGATTTTTAGGGGGTGAGGCAGCGAGGAGAGGAGAGGTTTAAATCTTGCAGAGGCAAAATACAAGTGTGGAAAATGGACTTTTTTATGTCATGCTGCAGCCACACCAACTCTCAGAACTTCTGTTAGAGCTTCTCAGAGCTTCCTCTGCAGGGATGAGGATGGCGTGGGGAGCTCAGGGCAAGGGAAAAGGGAAATAGGACACCAAAGAGCAGTGGAAAGGTTAGGAATGAAAGAATGGGAGGAAGGGAAGGAAGCAAGCAGATGAGGATTCCTAAGTGATGTCAGAGTTGGGAGACCAACTAAGCTATTTTTAACCAGATGAGTCTTATTTTCAAATACCTGTGTGGAAATCCCTCCTCAAAATTCCGGGCTGAAGTGGGAGTCAGTGAGCACAGGAAGTTGGGCAGGGATTATATGTCTCTGGACTATTGCACCTGTTTGTTTTTTTTCAACCAGAATGCTCTTCCAACCTTCATCCCTAACTCCCCAGCAGCACTTCTCCTGCCTAGTAAGCCCTTTCAGATTTACACCACTGCATATCTCTTCTCCAGAATAATGGCTTACAAACACTGTGTGACAGGCTTGCATGAGGCAGTCACTGGGGTACAGAGGGCATGAAGTCCTAACACCTCATGTTGTTAGGAGCTCACTGCGTGTGGGGGGAGGGAGAGCAGCGAGGAAATTCTCTGAATATCCCCCTTTCATAACACAGTGCCACATCTCTCTTGCTGTGCTTACTATTGTTCTTGAAAACAATTGCTTTATCCCCAAAGCAGGTCCTAAACTACCCAAGGACAGAGACCATATTTTAATCTTTGCATCTCTTTCTGTACTATCCCAGGACCATTGAACACAGTAGCTGCCTACTAAGTGGTCATTTGTTTGAATTGAATACCCGACTAACTCAGTGCAGGAGCCATAGCTGTTGCTTCCATTCCTAGAGTGCCACACTCCAGCCTATTGAGATAGAGGTAGTATTTTTCTGGCTGGCTTTTAGCTGGGGAAGGCCGATGTTCAGCCAGCAAAGAGATTTAGTAGGAAGGCCAGCTGGGAGAGTGTCATGGAGAAACAGAGGTCAGTGGGTAAATAACAACAAGTCTGATTAGGAGGCAAAACAGAAAGAGAAATGGACCCAACCAAGAGCTACCACAGGAATCCTGTCTACCTTCAAGCCTGATCTGATCGTTTCTTTATTCTTTCTTTCACCAAGTCCACCTCTCATGCCCAACACTTCAGGACTGCTCTCTTGGTTGTATTACTCCAGGTGCTATTCCAACTATGGGAAGCTGTCTTCTAAGGAGTAATTTACCTGTATTAAATGTGTAGGGCTAGAAAGAAGGCAATGCGTGATAACTTAATGAACACATTTTCAGATAAGACAGCCCTAAAACAACAAAAAGAGAGAGAAAAAGGTCTTCATAATTCATCCTTGGAAAATGAAACTCCTTATAACAAAACAACCAAGCTATCTGTCAGAAGCTGCATTGCACTGCTCCCCAGTCAGCGGGGCTGGGTGCAAATGCCCTGTGGGGATGCAGAGCACAACCAGACCAGCTTGTCAATAGATCCCTGATGAAGACGCAGAGAGCAGGGTTTACCCAGCAATGCTTCTCTGACCCGGGTTCCAAATCCAGCCTCCAAGATTCTCTTTTCTCTAATCAGGAAAAACACAAACTGATAAAGATATTTCATTATTATTTTTTAAAAAAATTTCTGGGGTTGGGAGTGGAAAGATGGGGAACAATCAGAATACCTAACCTCCCTCCACACTTTCTTTTGTGCCTGGCAGAGCTGCAAGGCCAACCTCATTTAATTCCTTCAGGGTATGTCATTCCCCTGAGAAGGAAGATCCTAGATTAAAGGAGTCCAGAGCTGTGTGTTCAGTTTCCTTGCTTCTTGAAGAACTCAGCGTCGGCTCTGCCCCGGCACTGACTTGTCCAGCAGTTTCTTCCATGGCAGACCGAGTACCCATCTAGTTGTCCCCTTCCCCGTGCCAAGACTCCCAGAGGCATTGCCTATAGTGGACAAAATGTTTTGTGCCATTTTAATTTGTCTTTAACGATATTTCATGATACTGTTCTCTAGTTTTTTGTTTCTTTTCAGATGTCCTCTAAAGCTATTTCCATGCCTCTTATTCATTATTTTGTTTATAAATTACTGTAAATTATAAATGTGCACTTTAGAAAATGTGACACTTAGAGAATAATGATAACATAGTGGAAAAATAAACTGGCCCCAAATCTCACCACCTCGAACGGACAGTTGAAGCTACTAATGTTTCTATAAAGAATGTGTCAGAATGAATATACCTATCCAGTCTCTGTCTCTTATAAGAATTTTCTAAAATGCACCTTATCAAGATAGAGGAACACAGTGTTGGACACCAGGAAAGGTTTAGGACCTCTTTACTCCCAAGGTCTCCACTATGAAGTGGGTTTATAAAAAGCCGCTCCTCAATACAAGTACCATTTAGGAATCTCTTACCTCATTTAGCTCAACTTCTTGCTGGCCTCTTGATACTACTGAACAGGTTGTCAAGAAACAAAACTACTTTGACTGAACAAAGTGACAGGTGCATAAAATACCAGAATATCTCAAAGTTCATCAAAAATCCTGCCTCGCATATGGAAAAAACAATCCATTTTCCTTCCCAACGAATATGTGGTGAAAGGATTTCCTTCTCAGATATTCATTCCAAGATAAGGAGTAGGGAGACAGAGATCTATAAGTGTTTGATTTTGGATGGTTTCTTTGAAGGTTACTTTAAAGCTATGACAGCCCTTTATCAGAACACAGTGAATGTAAATGACAAGTAGTCATTTACAGAGAAAAATGTGCATGCAGTCTTAGGAAAAGGAATAAATGTGCGGAGATATACCCTGGAAGAGCCGACTGGGTCATGGTGGAGCTTCTTTCAGTTATCTCTGGGCGTGAGTGTGGCACACTTGGTAACTGAATTTGTTCAGCCCTTTTTTTTTTTTTTTTTTTTTTTTTTCGACGCGGGCCTCTCACTGTTGTGGCCTCTCCCGTTGCGGAGCACAGGCTCCGGACGCGCAGGCTCAGCGGCCATGGCTCACGGGCCCAGCCCATGTGGGATCTTCCCGGACCGGGGCACGAACCCGTGTCCCCTGCATCGGCAGGCGGACTCCCAACCACTGCGCCACCAAGGAAGCCCTGTTCAGCCCTTTTTATCAGAGTTTTTTCATATTGTCACGGAAGGAAAGTAATAGAATAAGCCCTTTGCTGACAGCATTCCTATCATTTGGTTTATTAGCATATATTTTTTTACTACTAGCAGCATAGAAGAAGATTCTAGGGTGGGGATATAGGAATTAAGGAAATAGGTTTTTGTGATGTCAGTCTGAGGTTGAATCCACGTTCCCTGTATCCTTGTTGAGTGACCTTACCAAGTTGACCGGTCTGATCTCATGTGTAAAAAGGACATAAAACTAGATCTTATTTTACAGGATTACTATGAAGATAAAATGACATGATGAAATGATGTAAGAGACAGAATGGGTTGCTATGAAAGTCTCGTAACTTTCTTTACATTTAAAAGAAGATAACACGTTGTGGGGTGTTGTTTTTGTTTTTTTGGCAGAGGGCAATGATTCTTAATTTTGGTTGCATATTAGAATAACCTACATAATTTTCTAAAAGTAGCAGTGCCCAGACCCCACCCTCAAAATTCTTACATAACTGATCTGAGGTGGGGTGCAGACATCTGTGTTTTTCAAAAGCTTCCCTAATACTCTGGTTTCTCTTAAGATCGTATAAATCTTTCACCTTCTTTTAAAAGCTTCCCAGTTGATCTGAACACACAGACAAGGTTGAGATGCACTGATCTAAGGATGAAAGCGCTAATGGTGGAATCCCTGAGTTCCATTTTCCTGCCAAGTATTTAGGTTTTTTAAATTAATATTTCTCATTTTCCTATCTTCTCAGTTTCCTAATTTATTTATCCTTTTGTATTGTGTGTATTTTTGTGGGCCAACTCAAATTCTTTTGGGAATAGACAGAGTTTAAATAATCAACTTAAGTTGAAGGATGAACCAATCCAGGCTTCCCTATATATTAAGATGTTTCTATGGAAGGAAAATATTATAAAAGTCTCAAAACTTCTTTCACTATAAAACTTATTTTTAAAGAATATTCATTGCACGTGAATATTCATTTGCTGGTACTTTGAATGCTTCTTTTAGCAAAAGGAAACAGCAAAATAAATAAATAAATAATAGGCATATATCAAAACTTTAAAAAGTTTGGATCGCTTTAAAACTTGGTTAGTTTTCCCAAGTTTCTATTAGCCTAAAATTCTGAGTGCAAAGCCTATTAATTTGTTGACTGAGCTCTTTATGAAGAGAGGAAAATCTACATCAGACTTGGATTATTAAAATAGCATAGCCACAATTGTTTCAAGATCTGAAATTGTGAGACTGAACTGAATGAAACTGAATCATATGGTTCAACCTATGTATTTTGTCAGAACTCCCTGTAACGAAGCCAAGTCTCTTGTTCATAATTAAATATTACAATAATATACTATAATTTTATCTTAATGAAATCTGAGCAGTCATATTAAGCAATTAGGGCACTATTAAATCTTTCTAATATAAGCAGGAAAATTACATAAAATCTTCCATAATTGATCAGATTTAATTCCTTGGCACCAAAACTTGCTACTACAATTGAAACAGGACAGAGTGCCTTTCAGGCACTTCAAAACAATAGTAGATATAAAAGGTCACAATCTCAACATAGCAGAGGGGAACACTGCTATAACTGAAACTTTGAAATGTGAAAATATTCCGCTTATTACAGTTTACATATTTAAATTCAATCTCTTCCCTATTTAGGTTGCACAGAACTTCTAATACCTGATGTTTTGCTTTCCTTCCCGGCTGTGCTTAAGCATTATCATAAAAAACTATCAGAAAATCAATCTTTTGAAAACTTAATGAACTGTGTTTTTCAGAACAAGACAAAGTAGAGAAAAAGTGGGTCCATTTTCCTGCCAGAAAGCTCACAGGGATGTAAGAGCCCTGACTTGATCATATTTCAGGCATGCTGGCAAATTATGAGGTTGCTGGAGATTTCACAGTGTCTTTGTGCGATGGTCTCTCCATTTGTAAAATAGAGATGAGGGCGTCTTCTACTTTCCTCCAGCTGATATGGAAGTTATGCGATACTGACCTCTGTTCTTTCTGGCAAAGAAAGAAGAGAAGAAAGAGTTGTCTGTTGTCATTAATCTATACAGTAGGAACTTGAAAAATATATCAATTATATACAATAGGAATTAATAGAGAATTGTAAAACTCATTAAAAGCTTCCTGCAATATGTGCCTATATATATATATATGATGTTATTTTAAAATTATGGTAGCAAATTCAAAGATGAATTCATCTTCCCTCATGTACTCCATCTCATAACCTCTGGGATACAGCATATTTCTATTTCCCTGAGTTGCTTTTTTACCCCCCTTAATTGGCCTCTCTCGATAATTCCACAGGATAAAGAGGAAAATATCCTCTGAGATTAGTAACACTGCACAGGTGCAAAATGTCCCACTGAAAAGCTAGTTAAACCTCAAAGGTGGAAGCTCCAACTATAAATTAAATGAGAGACACATAACCTCATCAGAGCCCATATGTTGGTCAACTGGGGATGCTCTTATCAGAACAATCTTTGTAAATGTAACAAGACTGTTTCAATGCTACCCACAGCGTGAAGCTGATTTCTATTTTGCATGGTAATAGATTATACAGCTTCAATTTTCAATGGGCATGCCCTAACATATTGGGTCTCTCAGGAGACACAGCAGTGGCATTGACAAGGAGGGACAGAGGGCTAAGCAGTATCATGCAATATTTAAAATGTTTTTTCATGACAACCAGCAAACTGTGATTACCAAAGAGAATTATTCACCACTTTCAGCTGTCAAAGATAATAGCTTTTCCTATTAGAGGCCTGTTACTGAATGACTGCCTCAATGTCCAGTTTCTAAAAGATATGTGTTCACATATTGATTATAAGATAAAATGTTTAACTTGTTATATATGGAAAAGTAATATTGCTGCATAGCTTTGCTTTTTATGGTGAGAAATAGAGTAAGGAAGAATGTAGCATCTGGGAAACAAACTCAGCACCGCACCACAGGAAATCGTGATAATACCTGCCAATGTTAAGTCACCTTTGCTAGAATGGTCTCTCAGTAGTCACTTAAAAGGTGGAAACTAGTTTGCCCAAAACTGAGTGGTTTCCTGGGACCCAGGACTTTCAGTGCTAAGATCAAGTCCCAGACAAACAGGGGCAAGTTGGTAACCTGCTGGAAACTTTTCACTTATCATCAGTACGCACTTCAATATGAAATAGAGTAAAACCATATATCAACTACCCAACAACTGACACCTCAGTTGGGTCACTCTTGTGGTGGAATTTAAAGGAAGACAGAGTGATAATGGATTTTTCAAGAATAACTAACTATTATACTTTGACAAAATAGTTAAAGAGTTTCTTCACCTTTTTATAATTATTTGTACTGGAATTTGAGCACAATGATCTCAGAGATGACTGGGAAGACTTGGCAATACGATCTCTTTTCAGACAAAAGGGAAACTGAAAAGGGTATTAGGTTGGGTTTGACTAATCTCAAACTAGATTAAATTGTTGATGTTATAATTTTAGAGTAATTTAAGACCAGATATCACAGACTTGAAAACTGTACTGTATCAGACTAGGATATTCCAACAAGATTTTCCTTCTGGAGGCCATGAGGCAAGGTGACCTGTTATGAGTAATGAGTACTCTGGAGGGAGTGGAAATTTCCACAGTCAACCACCCTGGAAACCGGCAGCTCCAGGACAGAGAATGAAACTGGGAGGGGAAATGTAAAATGTAAATCACAGACACGTCCAGAACTCTCCTGGAGAGAGGGTAGTAACACTGATGAGAAAAAAAGTCGACCAGGACCTAGGTAGAGAGGTGCATTGTGAGGTGCCCTAAGGGAGGATTTGTTCTGAGTGGGACTAGATCTAGCACTTTCCCAGGATGTTCATCTGATGTCACTCCCAAAATCTTTAGTTAAGTAAATCTTGTAAACACCTGCGGGTTGGTCTCAGCTGGGCTATGAAAAGTCAAGCAATTTCCTCCCCCGCTTTTTTTCCCTAACTTCTTCCCTCCTCATGAAAGTTTCATGCCACAGATAGACTGTATATGTACTATATGCATTTCTGTGCTTTCTACATTTAAACAGTAAGATAAGTAAGATGTTTTCACCCCTCAAGAACCAATTTTCACCCCTGTGGATGCAATAGCATCCCCAATGAGGATGCACAGAGAAGGAGTGATAACTTGAGAGACACTGCACTCTCAGCCTATCAAGAGGTGACCTGCAGTGGAACAAGTAGCAACTCAATGGGGCAGAGTAGAGACCAGAGAAGGCTGAGACCCCAGAAGACAGCCTGGATTGGCAGAGTATGTAAATCTCCCCAGCTGAGACACTGGATTCCTTGCAGTTGAATAGAATGCTCATTCTAAATCATCACAATATGGTTATTAAAGGAAATGTAATTTTATTTTGTAGGTGTAGGCCAGTAAGGCCAGGGAACGTTTGGTTTACAAACATAAGTAAAACATATTTTGATAAAAATTGATGAAGAAGATGAGGCTTAAAGCTCTCAGTGATGATGGAACATCGTGTACACGCAACAGTACCAAGAAAGAGGCATATGTGATAAAACACAGACAGAACATAATAATCAGGATGATTAGTGTCTCTGAAAACAAAGGTCAATGTTGAATTTACTAACCATTAGCAATGCTGTAGAGTGTCTCAATGGCTAAGGCTGGGCTGGAGTTCTGGTAAAACATAACCAGAGACAATAATGTAAGAATCAAAAGGCACAGCCTAAGAGTCATACGTTATAAACTCTATCTATCTTCAGTCTTCTGCACTGGGGACTATGTCGCCTGCTTTGCAGAAAATAGCATGTTGCTAGTGGGAGTATTTTGATCAGGAGATCAGAGCTGTTTCCAGCTGTGCTACCCCAGGCTCCTGGTTCTTCACTTGCTGGCCATTAGTCCTATAATCTGTAAACTGCAGAAGCTAAAGTAGGTGTCTCTTCCACCTCTAACATTATTTGAAGGTATAAAGTTACATGCTTCATTTTCCTATGACTCAAAGCAGCTAATACTTGGTGAGTAATCCAACAGTCAGCCATTAGGTATTTACTAAGTATGTCCTTATGTTAACTGGATCTCCTTTTCCTACTCACAAATATCTAAAATGTATTGTATACATAATTAAAGGTATGATTCAGAAGCAAGTAACAAAGGGAGAGATAATACAATGACTTAAATTTATACCAAGATATAAATATCAGATCCTTTTCTGAGAGTACAATTTGGCAAAGAGAAAGGGGAGAAAGACCAGGAGATTCACAACACCTTGACCTAGAGGCAGGACGTGTGAGTGAAGGAACAAGGAGCTGGGAAGCCAGGGCTGTTTCTGCTGCTGATGCCCTTGACTTAATGCACTTGGATATATCCTGAGCACCCCAGTAGGCTAGTGTGACAATGCTTTTGGCTTGAGTTGTATTATATTAAATACGCTTATCTAAAGGTAGATTCAAACACTTAGCCACCCTTCTATTATGAGGGGGAAACTGACAGGGTTGGCTTCAATTGGTTAAAATATAGAGCATCAAGTCTATAATTGACATGACCTTCAATAAAATGGAATATATCCAAATCAATGAAGTTAATGATACACGTTTTATCCACATGTTTTATCACTTCAAGCTCTCTTTGTTCTTTAAAACACGAGTGAAAGTTACGTAGTTAGACTAGGAGAAAGAAGCTAACATTTGAAACCAAAAGTACCAAATAAATAAATGATTTTTGACTTGGAGTATCTTTATTGCTTAATACACCACTGGCCAGGCTCCAGTTTAAAAAAGAAAAAAAACTGATTTATTTTGTTATATGAAAGAGCAGCAAAAAACGTACCTACCCAGCTTTTGTGTTACCAGAAGGTAACTGTGAGGAAGATTCTTTTTCTTCATTTTTTTCCTGTGGAATCTGCAGACCGCCACTGCAGCCCATCGTCTGTAACATCCTCCCACTGCACTGTGACCTCCAGCCACACTCCAGAACTGCTTACTGACCCCTCAGTCCATGGCCTGTGTCCACACGGCAAGCATGTATCTGTTACCCACTTCTTACTACCATTAGTCACAATCTCTTTCCCCCAGGGGCTACGAGCTCCCCAAGGACAGCGACCATGATTATTCATCTTAGTCTTCCCAGGCACCTGGCACAACATCTGCATAATATATACACTCAGTTAGTGTTAATTGAATGCAAGTAAACTACTTTTATTTTCAGTGGCCTTCTAATTATGTAAAGCAGTATAGCTATAATGAATACCAGAATCCTAAATGTAAGGTAACAGTGTTTCTCTGTTCAAAATCTTTTAGAAATTAAAAAAGAAATGAATTTTAGTAAAATACATATTTCCTAACTTACATAAGCACAAGATATCCTTAAATTACTCTGTTTCTCATGCCTTCTTTTATATGAATATATAGGAAAATGGAGCCTCCTGTTACTTTTTATTTGCTCTGTTTGATTTTAATTAGCATCATTAACATACATGCAAACTTAGGAAATGGCTAGATAATGATATTTTTCATTTTTTATCCCCAAATGTGAAGTCCTATAGATGCAGCCACTTGGTGTCTAAATATTTATTTACAAAATGTCAACAGATAGGAAAAAGTGTAAATAGAAATGCTAGTGATTTTAATGAGAACTAGCTCTGAAACCCAAGATTAGCTGGGTCTCAAATATTACAAATAAATACTTATTTTTCTGGATCAATACTTGTCCAGATCCAACATCAAACACTGAGCTATGACAAACTTTTTTATGACATTCTCCTGAACAATGGATAAAAAGACAAACATGACGAAGGACAAATATTAACTCAATGGTTACATTCATCTCCCCTTCATATACCCAGGTCTATATAATTTGTTATCTGCTGTAGTGTCCATGGATAGACTTCATGTGCTATCATGCCCTAAAGAACTAGGACATATTTTTGAAGAATTGTTGATAATGCTAGCTAAATTGTTAGACAAGAGAACAAGCTTGGGATGGCAGGTCATTTCACAGGTCTCCAAAATGTCATATTGAAGTGAAGAATCTGTTAAATTATTTTGGAATCTCTTAATAATTATATAAAGACTCAGTTTCTGAATATTAATCTATGAATGGATTTTTAATAAAGTTGTAATATTCGTTGTTTCAAATGTGTTTATAATGCACAACTCCCACAATTACTTGAGGTGGCTCATAATTCAAATACTCATGCAAGAGTCTTAACTATAAAGTCAGTGAGAAGAGATAAGCCATCCTGTAATGCAGTGGGCAATTTGGGGAGTGATTTTGCCCTCCAGGGGACATTTAGCAATGTCTGAAGACATTTTCAGTTATCAGTTGGGGGGGGGTAGGGAGCTGGGTAGGTGGATTGCTACTGCTGTGTAGTGGGAAGAGGCCAGGGAATCTGCTAAATGTCTTACAATGCAAAGGACAGCTACTCCCCATCCTTCAAAAAAGCATTGTCTGACCCAGAACGTCAATGATTGGGCAACTGTGATGAAGAAAAAGGAACAATAATTTGACCAGAAACCACCCTGTGTGCAATTAATATAATGAAACATTTAAGTTATCTTGAGCTTTCAGCTTGGTTCTCAAGTCACAATCAATAGAATTTTGCTGATGATAATTTCACAAAGAATGTTGAAGTGTTCTCCATATACCTGTTTTTTGTTTTATTTGTTATTGTTTTTGGATCCTCCACAAAGCCAAAAACTCAAGATTAGTTTGTCAGTTATGAAAATACTAAGGAGCCAAAATAAGATATATTAAGGATAGAACTCAGTAAGCATATAGTGATGGTTCTTGAACTTCAGTGTGCACAAGATTACCCAGGGAGCTTGTTTAAGATACAATTACAGAACTTCGGACTGAGAGATGATTATTTAGTGGGGATCAGCTCAATAGACCATATTTTTGAGGAATATTAGTTTAGTGGAATGAATCATTAATGTAAACCTTGGATGAGCACTTCCCAAACCTGGACCATCAGAATTATCTGGGGAATGTTTCAAAATATCAAATATCAAGCATATATGTATTGGTCTTATTCCTAGAAATTCTGATTCAGTAGATCTTGGAATAGGACTCACACAATTATGTATATTTTAAAGCCTCTAAATTGATTCTATGTATCAACCAGGGATTAAATTTGCCATCATAGTCTGTTATTGTATCATTTGGCCTAAATTCACTTTTGACAGAAGCTAGATGAAAGTCTATTCAAAACTGGATTTCTGGACAGTGCTTGGGCTAGGTATAGGACAGGCTTTGATTTACATTTAAGCCCCAGTTGCCCGCCTTTCTAGCTATGAGATCCTGAATACTTCACTTAAGCTCTCTGAGGTTCCTTTTGGGTAAAATGGGAATAAGAATGCCTACTTTGCAGTGGGATTTTGTGGATTGGTTAGTAAAGTGCCTGACATTGAGTAGGCATGCAGTAGACAACTGTAAGCTTTAAAGCAAAATAGGTATCTAGGCATATACAGATATAGCTAATATATTGATATCTACATCTGCATATTAGATATAGGTGCTGGTGAAATGTTTATATTGACTATAAAGTACAAATTAAATTATGTTTTTAAGTTAGGAATAACTACTAGAAGAATAGTAATATTCTAGGATATAACTACACAAAAGAAGAGGTTTGAAAAGTAAGGGTCATATGTGCAATATGATACCAATAAATATGAAATGAATTGCACAATTTACTAATAAAATTTAAATTATAAAAACTGCCACAAATAAGTAGAATACCTGATTAATCCATTGAATATATTGCAATCAATGCAATTTTTACAAATAAATATATGCCTGACCCTCAAAAGGTACTAACTAAATCCTAATTCCTTTATAGGTGATGTCTACCAAACCTTCAGGAACATGGAATTCCCAGCTTATACAAACTGTTTCAGAGCATAGGAAAATGTGGAAAGCCACTAAATTTATTTTATGATTCACATAAAACACTGGAATCAAATATGATACTATGAATAGTGATAGCAAATTACAGCAAACTATAGGACACTCTCATTTATGTATAAAAATTGATAGTTTGTCTAGAGACTTACATAACCCATTGTAAGAAAAAAGATGTCATTTTTCATAGGCACACAAACAACAAAATAGCTAGCAATATAACCAGTTAATTTTTCTAAATCCATGGAAAAATATAGAATGATACTGAAGGACATAAAAAATGATTTCATATATAGAAAGATATATTTATGGATCCATAAACTCAGTATTTTATCACTATCAATTGTTACCATATTAATTTATCAATTCAATTAATTCCAAATAAAATACCAATAAAATCTTTCACAGCAGTTGAAAATTTAATTCTAAAATTCATGTACAAGAGAAAATGCAAAATGGTAGCCAAGACAATATTTAAAAACAAAAGATGGATTTTCCCTGTGTGACATTAAAACATCTTATAAATTATAGTAATTAAAACTCTGTGAAATTGGCTAAGGAACAAATACATCAGTGAAATTAAATAGATAATACAGAGAATGGCCCATGCATAGTTGGGAAATTAGACATGATAGATGGAGCATTTTATATCAGTGGAGAAATGACAGATTATTCAATAAATGCTTTCTAGGCAACTGTCTAATCATTTTGAAAAAATAATTATATTCTTCCTTATGGAAATTATAATATTAAATTCTGGATGGATTAAATACCTTAATGTAAAAGACAAAAAAAAAAATAATAGAAGAAAGTAAAAATGGTTAAGTTTATGTCCTTGAAATGGGGAAGATCCTGTGACACCAAAAATTGATGTTTGACTATATCAAATGTTAGAACTTCTCATTGATGAAATACATCACTAATAGAAAAAACGATGAAGACATACGAAAATATTTGCAATGTAATGATAAAGGGTTTTCATCAAGAATATACAAAGAATTTCTACAAACCAATAAGAAAGGACATGTGGTACAGTAACAATTAGCAAAAGAAAGCAACAGTCAATTCATAGAAACTACAAATGGTCAACGCAGATGTAAAAATGTATTCATCCTCAATAACATTCAGGGAAATAACATTTCAAACAACATATTCATCTATCATATGGTCAAATATTAAAAGGTTTAATGACATCAGATGTTTATGAGGGTGCGAGGAATGCGATACTCTCTCATACAGTTTAAATTTTCAGATGCTTATAACACATTTCCCAGGAACAATTGGGCACCTACCCTGAAAAGGGAAAAAGGTGACATAAGTAAAAGTGTTTGTTACAAAAAGGTAGAAATAGCCTAAGTATCTTTTAGAATTATCAATATTATATTAGTAAGAAGCAGTTAAAAAGGAGGGTTTGGACTAACATGCTTAAATTTTTAAAATTAATTAATTATTTATTTATTTTTGGCTGCATTCAGTCTTCGTTGCTGTCATTGCGGTACGTGAGCTTCTCATTGCAGTGCATGGTTTCTCTTGCAGAGCACGGGCTCTAGGCGCGCGGGCTTCAGCAGTTGCAGCACGCAGGCTCAGTAGTTGTGGCGCACAGGCTTAGTTGCTCTGCAGCATGTGGGATCTTCCCAGACCAGGGCTCGAACCCGTGTCCCCTGCATTGGCAGGTGCATTCTTAACCACTGTGCCACCAGGGAAGTCCAAACATGGTTAAGTTTCTAAAAATCTTTTATTGAGTTATAAAAGTATGTTGTAGAAAGGTATATGTAAATCGATATCATCTATACATTTCAAAATCTCAAAGGAAACTATTTTCCATGGATACATATATGTGCATATTAATATTTTAAATAGTCTGGAGAAAAGGGTCACCAAACTATGGCTTGTCTGGTTTTGTAAGGTCTGTGGCTAAGAATGGTTTTTAAAATTTTATATGGTTGAAGGAAAAATCTGAAGAAGAAAAATAGTTTGAAACACATAAAAATTATGTGAAATTCAAATTTTATTGTACATAAAATTTTATTAGAATACAGTCACAATCATTTGATTAAATTTTGTCGATGGCGAAATTTAATGATACTTTAAATGTAGCCTGATGCTTTCAGGCTACAATGGCAGAGTTGAATAGTTGGTATAGAGACAGTAAATATAAGCCTAAAACTTTCCATTAGTTAATTAGTATTTAATTAACAGAAAACATAAGCCAAAATATTTACTATCTGGACCTTTTTCAGAAAAAGTGTGTCAAGCCCAAAGAATAAACACAAACTAATTATAGTGGTCAAAGAGACTTCTACCCTTACGTTAATGTTCTGGGTTTAAAACAGAATGTTTTCTCCTTGCGTTGGTTGGATTTCTGAAACAAATCACAGAATCTTTAAAAAAGAGAGAAAATGGGGGTGGGAGGGAGGTCCAAGAGGGAGGGGATATATGTATACAAAAAAAAAAAAGAGAGAGAAAGACATTGTTGACTCAAGCAAACTGAAAAAACCTAGGTTCAAGGTAACTTCATCTGTGGCTTGACTCAGTTTGGCTCTACTTCCCCTGGGCCGTTTCCATGCTCAGGCCCAAATTTTTCATAAGAGGAAACTGCCAGCAATTCCTGGGGTCTTGGTTTCCCTATTTGAATCTGGAGAAGGAAGCCAGTTTCTTCATCATAGTAATCCTACCCAGGATGTTCCAGTTAGGGAAAGGGGCTGGCAGTCAGAGCAGACAAATTGAGAGGGAGTAGTAGTTCCTCATTAACATTTCTTAGAATTGCCAGTAGATGGTGATAATAAAAAGCAACTGACTCGTACTTAGTTTTACTACTGCTTTTAAATTCTCCACAGACCATGCACCCCTTTACTCTCTGCACCTGTGGCGGACCTCTGGTAGCCTGTCTTTGTTGAGCCACTGGTCCTAGAAGGAGCCTGAGAATTGCTCCAATTAGATTACTAAGTAGTTAGGTGTGGACCAGAAGAAAGAAATGATAATGGCCAGAAGAAAGCAATACACTGATTGGCTGAGAGCTCAGCACCTGTAGGGCACTGAAACCATGAAAACTAAAAGTCTCGAATAAAACTTGGGACTGCCACTAAAAGAGGGAGAAGATGCCAGAGAGGCAAATAATAAGGATGTCCACTGTAAATGTCTACCTATGTAGTTAAACATTCATGCTTTTAAAAAGAAAAAAAAGTATGTGTTTGGGCTCTAGATTCAAATCCTCTAATTTACTAGTGATGTTTTCTTGGAGAAAAGTTCTTCTTCCTCTATAATAAGTTGTACACCATAGGCTCATTTTTGAAGGTTAAAAAAGATTAGATAGGTAGGTAGTCTGCCTAGCATTAATACTTGGTATATATAGCAGCTGTTTAATAAATGTTATCCGGTGTTATCTATCATTGTGCTAGCAATATAACATAAAGCCAACAACACCCAAAGCCACTGGTAATTACAACATCAGTTATAAGGAGAGGTTGATGAATGGCAGGTTGTTCCATGATCCGAAGTTAACTTTTGTTTCCTTTTTTTCCCCAGCTTCTATCATTTCATGGGGCAATGGTTTTGATGTCGCTAGCCTATAATAATTTGTCTACAATAAAAGTTGTTTCCCTGAAGATTGCTTATCTCTTGTGAGAGAGACCGATTGCACTGATGGCCCAAGTAACGGTCTCCCTATCTCCATACTCTTTAAGATATGACTTTGAAATTCCTGTTTCCCCATTACTCAAATAAGAGATTGCCTTCTGACTTGTTTGGCCAATAGAATGTGGGGGAAACAACAGTGTACCAGTTCCAAACCTACATTCTCAAGAGATCTCATGTACCTCCACTTTCTCAAAACCTGGCCTCCACTATTAAGAACGAGCCTGGTTTGCAAATGAAACAACAAAGGATTAGTCTCCAAAATATACTAACAGCTCATGGAGCTCAATATCAAAAATAATAAACAATCCAATTAAAAAATGGGCAGAAGACCTAAATAGACATTTCACCAAGGAAGACATAACAGCTGGCCAAGAGGCACATGAAAAGATGCTCAACATCACTAATTATTAGAGAAATGCAAATCAAAACTACAATGAGATATCTCCTTACACCAGTCAGAATGGCCATTATCAAAAAATCTAGAAACAGTAAATGCTGGAGAGGGTGTGGAGAAAAGGGAACCCTCTTGCACTGTTGGCGGGAATGTAAATTGATACAGCCACTATGGAGAACAGTATGGAGATTCCTTAAAAAACTAAAAATAGAACTACCATACGACCCAGCAATCCCACTACTGGGCATGTACCCTGAGAACACCATAATTCAAAAAGAGTCATGTACCACAATGTTCACTGCAGCACTATTTACAATAGCCAGGACATGGAACCAACCTAAATGTCCATCAACAAATGAATGGATAAAGAAGATGTGGCACATACATACAATGGAATATTACTCAGCCATAAAAAGAAATGAAATTGAGTTATTCGTAGTGAGGTGGATGGACCTAGAGTCTGTCATACAGAGTGAAGTAAGTCAGAAAGAGAAAAACAAATACCGTATGCTAATGCATATATAAGGAATCTAAAAAAAAGAAAAAGGTACTGATGAACATAGTTGAAGGGCAGGAATAAAGATGTAGACGTAGAGCATGGACTTGAGGACGTGGGGTGGGAGGGGGAAGCTGGGGCGAAGTGAGAGGAGCATCAACATATATACACTACCGAATGTAAAATAGTTAGCTAGTGGGAAGCAGCAGCATAGCACAGGGAGATCAGCTTGGTGCTTCGCGATGACCTAGAGGGGTGGGGTAGGGAAGATGGGAGGGAGGCTCACAAGGGAGGGGATATGGGGACATATGTATGCATATGGCTGATTCACTTTCATGCACAACAGAAACTAACACAACATTGTAAAGTAATCATACTCCAATAAAGATCTATTAAAAAAAAAAAAAGAACGATCCTGGGCTAGTCTACTGGGCAATGAGGGACCATGTGGAGAAGAGCTGAGGCACCCCAGTTTCTAGTTAGTTGATGCTTGATTTTGTGAGGGAGCCCCATCTAGATCAGGAGAGCTGCTTACCCAACCTGCAGATGACCAGATACGCATGACTGAGTCCAGCTGAAATTGAAGAATCAGCTAGCTGCCATAGATGCTTGAACAATAATAAACAGTTACAATACATAGTGATACCAAACCAATTCACCTTGTCTATAATATGCACTGGACTTTCACACATTTGCTTTGTCTTGAAATAACATGTTCAGTTTCCCCATTTCTCTCTTGTAGTTCTTTAGTTAAGAAATATTTAAGTGAGTGTGTAAAAAATCTAACAAAGGAGATTAAATCTCTAAATTTTGAGAAAATTAGGGTCAACTGGGGACCAACTTTTGGTTGGCCTTTTTGAGTTCTTGAGCAAAGGTTTGTGTCTTTTTCTTCTGTTTTTGTTGTTACTGTTGTCGTTCAAGGAGGGTAGAAATGTATAAATAGCCAGGCAAAACATGCATGATTTTTTAAAAAAAAGTGTTAACCTTCAAAAAAAAAAAAAGAAAGAAAGAAACTAATACTTTTACTTTCTTCCCTTCAGGAATTGTTGTTTTCCACCTGGGATATTCTCCACAGTTTCAGGGAGAATTGGTTTTAGTTCTATTCCCCCAACATCTAACTCTTAGACCAGTATGTGACTGAGCATCTTTCACTTTAATTGATCTAATTTGCACACATAATTCGGATGGAATTATTCATTGTAAAGTGTACCTTTGGGCCTCCCAGAATTCTGCCTTTTTTCTATGAATCCATTTCATTAATTTACCCACAAATTCTCCCTTTCTCTAGAGGCTTCTCCTGGTTATGTAAATACTTTTGTACAGATTTTTCATTACACACTGTTCTGAAATATTGTGTTCTCTCATTTTTTTTCCTGCTCAGATTTGGACATAGACCTTGAAGCTACACAGTTGAAATTTTAATGATCTCTTTTTCTGATAAATCAGAAATATTTGTCATGTATCTGCTTCACTAACAGCACAGTTGTAAGAACCACTAAAATCTTGATACAAAATTCTAGCCCTCAAAGACCCGAATTTCAATTCCAACACAATTTAATCTTAGTTTTGAAGGTGTGTTAGTAATAAAGATACATGCTTATCATAATTTTAGCCTGCTTTATTCTACCATAGACGAATTAAAGTAGCAACTGAAGAGGGTGAATACAGAAAGAGTTGTGATGGCAATACAATTTCATTATTTCATTTCTGTGTGGTATTAGTATCTTGTCACTATTAGCCATTTCTAAGGCACTTGAATTGTGACCTTATAGCCACCTTGTAAATAGGCTAAAGTATGTGGAGACCAGCAAATACACCCAATCTGTTAGTCCATATAGCTCACTTTACTACTGCATCAGCTTTTAATTATCTGTTCCCATGTTTCTGTCCCTCATAGACTGTGTACTTGCAGAGGACAGGGTTTTGTCTGAAATACAATGGATATTCAATTAATATTTGAGGAGAGAGGGAAAGAAGAAAGGGAGGGAAGAATTCAGCACCTGTGCACACATGTAACTATGAATATAAGACTTAGAAAACAAAGAATAATCATACTGCAGATATTGCAGCTGGGCTTATGTTCATAAGCTTATGTATATGAGCAGGGAGGACCCATCTTTGGTACAGCACATCACAGCTTCCACTCTGAGTCTTGTGCTAGGAGTCTTGTAGACCAAGGTACTTTTGCAGGCAGGTAGGAAGTAGGGTAAGTAACTTGTTACTTTTAACTGGTACCAGCTGTGCAACACCAGTCCTTAGATTTGGACATAGACTTTGAAGCTTCACAGTTGCAGTTTTAATGATTTTTTTTTCTGATAAATCGGAAATATTTGTCATGTATCTGCGACATCAGTCCACAACTCAGGCTGCCTTTTTGACCCTTGATGTTTATTTTAATGCCCCTTCTCCTGGCTGGTGAGAAATGAGGATAGCTCAACTCTTTCCTTCCTGCCTGCCTCCCTCTTTCCTCTTTTTCCTTCTTTTTTCTACAAAGATAAAAGGTCTTGAAAAAGTCTCAGGACATACAGTTCTAACTTATATGCTAAGTATACTAAATACATGTCCAAAAACTGTTAATTTGGTTCCAGTTACAGAATTAGCCTGATTTTATATACAGCTAATCAGACTTGAATACTTACAATTGATTGATTTCAGCAATTTTGTATCCAGGAAGAAAACATCATGACTAATCAGTTATGCTCAGTAGAAGAGACCCAGACAGAATAGAGAGGAAACTCTGTAAATTGGTGAATTGTCCTCATAGTACCTCCTGACCTAGATTGGATTATTTCTTGAAATATTAATATTCTGGCTAACAGTGAGGTGTGACTCATATAGGCTAATAGTGAGGTGTGACTCATATAGGCTGAATTGAATATGGATGAGTTTTATTAAGGAGCTAAATGATTTGCAGCAAATAAACAGCATTATACATGTTGGTGCTTATTCCTGGAACAGATGTAATCATCAGGAAGAGAGAAAGCCAACGTGTGTATTAGGAAGGAGGTAGTTTGAGGTACTACTGCGTAGGGGCTAGATTTAATTTACTTAATGATATGATGTCATACTCTAAAATCAGGACAGCCATCTAAAAGAAAATTCTCATGACCCTAACCTTTTGCTGGTTTGAACATAACCTGCATGTTAAAGTGTATATTCTTACCGTCTGTCATAAAGCAAACTCAGGATAATTCTCCCCATATATGGTGCTGTGCATTTCATTCTCTTTAACAGAGCCACCTAAGTCTGTGGACAGTCAGTGATGGAAATGGAAGCTATTTACTTTGATGGCAGTACTCCTGAATCACTTATCACTGCCAATACTCCACAAAACTACTGGGACCCCAACACTGTTGATAAGTTATTACATTCTGAACCTGCTACCTTATTTCTGGCATGCGGTGACATGAACTCAGTATCTAACTTTCATATTAGTTTTCTTCTCTGTTGGTAAATGGTTATTGTTAATGTTTACTATGTACAATGATGATTGTAATAAGAGGCACCCATCTTTTGCTCCAACCTTCTTATCCATACACCTTTGCCCCTCCACCTGGGGACCTCAAAAGGCTGGAAGAGTGCTTTTATTTTCTCAGTTGTTACCTTACTTCCAACTTCGCTCCACACCTCTGACTGCTCCCACAACCCCTCCAGAAATCTATCCAGAGTCTAGGGCCACCTTGGCCACCTTTATCTATAAGATAACTTCTGCAGCATAGAACTGACCGGAACACGAGGGCCAGCCTTCATATTCTAATGGCTTAACATCGAATGATTTAGAGAGTGTCACCTCAGATTATAATGCTAATCCTAGCCAAACATGGTTTTGTCAAACTGTTTTCTCTCTACTCTCCTGTCTTCTCCTCTCTTCTATTTTTGATCTTGAAAATTTAGAGAAAATTTCCATAGGAAAAAAAAGAGTAATTTTAAAGATCCCCTCTCCCTCTAGCATCAAGCCTTTTACCCAAATCTAATGTCCATAGGTCTTTTAGCTCTAAATTGTCCCTGCAAGCCTGCCAACAAAGAGCAGGGAATTGAGAAGGTTCAAATTTCAAGTTGTAGAAAATACTCGAAAGGATTCTATTTCCGATAACTAGAAGCTAGTGGGATAGTTAGTGTTGCCTATAATTTGGTAATATAAGATGTTTATTTAAGTCATTAATTCTGAAACAATAGCCTCAATTTGAGGAAATTTTGTTGTTGTTGTTGAAGGTTAAAAATTCTTATTATTCATATTTATATTATTCTTGCATGGGAAAAATTGTGCCCCAAATCATGCCAAACAGTTAACAACAGTTATCTCTGGAGATAGGATTACTGGGGATATTCGTTTCCAGGTTTATATTTTTCTGTAATGTTTTAGTTTTATATAATATGTATACTAATATTTTTATAATCAGAAAAACAATAAAGACATACTATTAAATGCCAAAAAAAAAAAAAATGCTACCTAGTGGCATGCCAGGGTCTGTGAGCTGTATATTGGATATAAGCTATAATTTATTCTTTAGGAGCTGACAAAAATTGAAAGATAGGATTCTTCTGTTTCTGTTGCACATTTTAAACACACACTAATTGAACTCGGTCGTTAGTAAATGTCACAGGAATATTTACTGTGTTTACCTGCTTGTGGGATTGCTGGGGGCAGCGAGCTGAGGATAAACCCTTAAGTCTGGGAGACAGAGAAGTAATTACTCGTTTGCCTCTGAAGTATATGGGATAAATATGTGTGTCTCTAAGTAATTTCATTTTCTGATTGACAGGTGTATGATGAAGAAAGAATTAAAATCCAAGGAGGAACAGAAGAAAAGTATGTACAAAATTCTGTTTCCCCAGGCTCACTATATTGCCTCATAAGGAAAGATGGGTCTGACTGCCAGTAACAGTCTTAAAATAATCAAACAAGTGAGACTGAGGAAGTAGCTTTCTCACATAGGTTCCAGTCTATCAGGTAATATGGGATAATTTAGCTAATGATAATTATGATGATGCCAGCAGCTATGTAGTAAATACTTATTCAGTGCCAGGTACTACTAACTCATATTATCTTGAAAATACCTCTATTGGTAAGTTAGTACTCACCATTGTTTTTTTCTCATCCTTACCTAACCAACGCAGATGTTGAGATAGAGTTGGAGTTAGTATTTGGAACAGTCATTTTGACTTGCAAGCCGGTATTCGCCGATACTTTTATACACTGTTTCTATAGAAATTGAGAGTAAATAGCAAAAACAAATAACCATCAAGCAGAAACCCTTTAACCATATAGGCAAATCAAATTGAAAATGATATTCTTGAGCTTGATCAATCACTTCATTTTGAATAGTTGTAAGATGTTTCCAAATTCCAGAACCAGTTTACCACTGTTAAGCATAATCGGAAAGAAGCCCTGTGACCGGTGAAGGAAATTTCACGTATACAAAAAACTAATGGCAAATTATTAATGTCAAAAAATTATGTCAAAAAATTAATGGCAGGGCTTCCCTGGTGGCGCAGTGGTTGAGAGTCCGCCTGCTGATGCAGGGGACGCGGGTTCGTGCCCCGGTCCGGGAAGATCCCACATGCCGCGGAGCTGCTGGGCCCGTGAGCCATGGCCGCTGAGCCTGCGCGTCCGGAGCCTGTGCTCCGCAACGGGAGAGGCCGCAGCGGTGAGAGGCCCGCGTACTGCAAAAAAAAAAAAAAAAAAAAAATTAATGGCAGCATTTTTTATGATAGTAAAAATAGGTGTTTTAGGAAAGCTTTACAAGAGCTGTGTGAATAACTAAGATATGGTATATGCCATCAATAGAATACAAGGCAGTAGTCAGAAGTAATTAATTAGATTTAAATATAGTAGCGTGAGCAGATCTCAATAACTTGATGTTGATTTTAAAAAGCAATAAACAGTATGGAATTCATATACAATGTCGGTTGATGTAAACCCCATCCACATAATAACACGTTATATTTTTTAAAGGTACACAGATATCTGTCAAAGGACATTCATTAAATAAAGAGAGAGTGGGCACCAAAGAGGAAGCAAGGAATAGGATTGAGTATGGGGAACTAAGGGAGAAGAAAAAAATAATATAATGAAACAAAAATGGGGACTTTTCAGGAGACTAAGAATTTAATCAAATCAATTTCATGCCTCTGTGATTTTTAAACAAACATTTTTATAACAAAAGACCCTAAAGAGGGGACTAAAGTGAGCGTGGTATATTCAGAAGATTTGTAAAGCTACCCAGTTTTAAGCCAAGTTTAGGATTTATAGAGGTTCTGGTTTGAGAAAGATGTTCCAGGGAAGAAGCATGTCATGGTCAAGGCTGGGACAGGAGGATGTGTGAAAATTGTATGGGAGAAATTTAATGAAAAGTTGACAGGGTGTGACAATAGATGAAAGCATAAGGCAGAGTCCCTTGTAATCTGTCACTAGGGCTTTTGTTTTGATCTTCCCATAGTTTTGGAGGCCTTTGGGAGTACCCGGGGACAATTAAACCGAACCTGATAAAAAGGAGAGCCTTAGAAGAGAAATTCTTGAACACATAGGTGCCACTCCATTTCTTTCAGAAATTGTGGCTATCAGAGGTTCCATGACATTTAATTGGCCTGAGACACTGATAATAAGAGAAGTCTTCCGAAAGTACTAGGAATTACTCTTCCCCTGAAATATAAAACAAACAAATAACTACAACAACAACAAAACAGAACAAAGCAAAACCTTTGGTGGTGGTTTCAGGGAACAACCATTCAACCCACAACAGGAGAAATTATTAAGGGGCCAGCAGTTACAAAAAGACCTTACAGGGTTCTCTATTTCACCAGCACCTAGTACAGGCCCTGAAATTATTAACACCTTTTCTTTAAGTTAAAACCTTCCTTCACTGGAAAAATATTCTGCTTTAAAAAAAAAAAGTACTTTGAGTCACTTTCGAAGAAACTAAATTGGCAGGGAAAATTATGAAGGGTAGTTTGACAATGTATATTGTTTTAAAATGTCAATATTTTTTAATTCAAGAATTTAACCCTCAGGAACTTTCTAATTTCTAAAGAAATAATTAAATATGCACAAAAATATATGTGCATAAAAATATTCATCACAATGTGATTATAATAGCCAAAAATGAAAGCTAGCTAAACGAGCAAGAACAAAAACATTAGAATTAGGTGCTTTTGTTTGATGAAATGCTATTAAATCGTAAGAAATTTATTTAGAAATATTTAATAACATGGGAGAAAAGCTCCGAATATATTGGCATGTGAAAAAGGTTATAAATGTACACCAACATTGAAAAAAAACTTAAATATTAACAGTGTTTATCTCTGAATGTGAGACAACATGCAAAATAATTTCTTCATTCTTTCTTTTCCAAATTCCCTTGAGTGATTGTTTGCTGAGTTTATAAAACAAAATAACACATTATTTAAAACTATAAAACTGTATTGAATAAATAAGTTAAATATTGCTGCAACTGGTCATTTAAATAATTCATAAGTATTCATTTGTTAAAATATATGTTTGAATTCCTCCAGGCAGTCTTTAAGAATAGAAATTTTAGGTATACATTCAGCCATATTTTGAAAATTATCCAGGAATAGTCAAGGTGCATATGCTACATGGATATGGAGGATTGCATGAAATAGAAACGACCAAATTAAAAGTGAATTTTACACCCTTAATGAATTAAAGAAAGTTGAAAATGCAACAAAATCTATGTTTTTGTAAAGCATAGTGAAGTACCTTTTTCAAAAGAGATTTATTCTAGTTTATACACCAAGCCTCAGGATGGACTCACACACCAGTTCACTGCTCAGTAACCAGGGCCCTGCTCAAGCGCCAGGTGCACGTAGCGGTGTTTTTTGTTTTTTGTTTTTTTTTAAATAACAGATAGCAAAAAGAAGAAGTAGCTTGCTCTGGAAATTAAGAGGGGAATTTAAGGAAAGAAAGAAAGGCTATGAAGGCGATGAACATAACCTATTAAATGCTGGTCACCTTCTGTTTTCTTATTTCTCCCCTGGGGTTTTTAAACAAAGTATCCCCAACAACAGGTACTATTACATTCAGCCATGTCACCACCTGCAGAATTTCTGTCTAGCAGGAATCAGAGTACATTTTCATTTGCAGGAACCAATGCATTAATCCTCAACGTAGAAAAATGAGCCACGAAGTATGACAGATCCAAAAGACAAACAGAATGTTGACTTTTCTTGCTTAGATGATAAATATCAGCGGTCATCTAGCTTGATTTCAAGAGATAGTACTGTGAGGCTCAAAACTGCGGTTGGAAGGTGCTCACCAAGGGATAAAGTCAATCCTGTAGATTCCTTCCGTTGCACTGAGTGCTTCCAAGGCCAGACGTGTGTATTTCTGGGGTTCCTCAGATTATATGAAAGTGAAAGGTAACTTATTCCTGTGGTTTGCTCCATCAGCTACGTATGCCTACCATCTATGAGACAGAGTGCGCATGCACTGCCCTATTTCTTAGAAGTTTCAGGAAGTGCTCTGATGTCAAGATGCCAACAGATCAGACAAATATTTTCTGTCCCCAAACAAAAGGAAGAACATCCCTCCTCACTCTTACTTGGAAATTACCAGCCAGAAATCCTGTGAGAGTGGTTAGATTCTTTCATAATGTCGGAAGACACTAAAAATAAAATCATTGCGCATCATGGGGATATTTGAATTGTAATTTTCACACAACTTTCCCAAATTGCAAGACTTCTGCTGCCAAAGAAGAAACACCTATGAATTTACCAAGGACTCAGAGGCTTGGAATGCACAATGACCCATTCAAACTGAAAGTGAACATTTAGGTTGGTGTTTCAAGTAAGTACCAAGTCAGACTAGAAGGCAATAAAAAATCATATGGAAACTTCATAAATATAAAAGGGGTCAGACTGACTCTGAGGTCTAAATGCCAAATGAGAGTCTTCTATGGCCTCCTGAAACTTGTTTTTCTGTTTTAGTAAATGGGGCTGGAATCACTATACTTGTGTGAATACAGTACATCTCTGACATGCCACCCTCATTTTTTTTCAACATTGCCTTGGCATACTTTCAGCTTTTACTTCTACAGTTAAGTTTGAAGATCATCCAATGTGGAGAAGCTGAAATGGATTTTACGTTTTGACAAATAGGCAGCTGGAGGAGGAAGAAAGGAATTGCCCCGAACAACAAAAATCATTAAAGACACAGAGGATGGAACAGGATCTGTTTTCTGTCTCCAGCGGAAACAGATAAAGAAAAAAGAGTTTAACTGGCAAACGGAAGATTTAATTTAGATGTCTTGAAGATCTTACAGGTTTGCCAGCTACTGATAATCGCCACCTTTTAGTAAGAGCTAAAGGCTTTAAATGCATCATAGGTATGAATTTCATGTCGCAAAGCTGAGTACGTAGCAAATGTGATTTTAGTTTTTGCCGTAACTGTCAGATCTCTGATTTGAGCTCTGAGCCTGCCTCACGTAGGCAACTTAACAGTGTCGTTTCTGATTTCTTTTTCTTTTCAATACAGTGATTTTGTTTGTCCATTCTTGCCTAGAGGGTCAGGAACTGTACAGTTTAATCTTCCTTCCAGGTTTTCTCTTTCTTCTGTTACCCAAAAGCCTGCAGGAACAAGACCAGGTGAAGCCTGGCATGCTCTGCACCCTTCCACTAGTCCAAACAAGTCCTTCGCCTTCCTCCGGGGGCTGACTTAGTCTTCAGGCTCCTAGGATTTCTCCTAGCTCCTGATCAAGCTCTCTACCCCATAGCGCATCTGCAGTGTCCCCCCCATTCAGAAAACTGAAGCTGAAACATTTAATTGGCCTTGGTGCATTCCCTGAACTCTTCTGAATTCGTGCCTTTTTTTTCCTCAAGCCGTTTCCTACATCTAATTTTTAATCAAATACTACCCATTCTTCAAAGCTCCCCATATTTCTCCCTGATACCCTCAACCAGAAGGGAATTTTCTGAATTCACAGTCTCTCTCTCTCTCCTAAGAACTCTGTCACCTTCTGTTAGCACACACATTCACCTGGCATGCACCTCTGCAGGTGGAACCCTTGTTGACTGCGGGCATCTATATGATTGGGGCAGCGTTCATTCTGATTGACTCTTGGCTACGTCCTACCGGTTGTTTTGCATTTTTAATACCACCTCTGCCTTCTGCCCTAGATTATGATAAATTATATCCATGCCTTCTTCTCCTGTTGTAAAGTCCCTAAGGAAAGATAAATGTCTCAATTTGATAGTTCAATTCCTTGCCCATAGTAGGCAATCAAATATATTTATTAAATGAATCCTCAGGTAATACTAGACTAGGCCACAACATTGCCCATGGTATAAGAATGAAAAAAGGCAGGAGGTATCATTCATCATTGGCATATAAATACAATTTCCTTGCCAGCGTTACTTTTTTCTGTCTACTCCCTAATGCCTACTTAAAGTCTCATAATTTTTAATTTGAGTAAAGAACCAGTGGGGTACTTTTGTTTTAATTTGTGGAGAAAAAAATAAAATAAAATTATTCAAACTTTGCTCTTCTGTCACTGACAGTTAATAATTTCACTGTCATCATAAAGGGCATATTTAAAAGTCACTTGAGAAATCCATCTTTTCCCTGATTTAACATCACGTTTTAATTCTGATTCGCTCTCAGGAGGATTAAAATTCACCAGCCACTCCGTCACTTTTGTGCTCCTCCATTACCATGATATAAAAACAGAAATAGTAAATACAGTATAAGAATACTTACAGAATGTATATATATATATGTAAGACTGAATCACTTTGCTATACAGCAGAAATTAACACAACATTGTAAATCATTGCACAAAGAACTGGCTTTTGTTTCAGAAACATAAAGTGAAAACAAAATTTTAAAAAAATGAGTCAGACCCGCCCTATGGTAGATACTGAAAAGCAAAATTTTTCTTATCACTTTAGAAGCCTTAGTTTTTGAGAATAGATGGAGATGTTGGTTAGAGGGCCTTGCCTACCTCCTAGCTAAAAGACTTGTGTTTACACCAGCTTTCCAGAACTTGGATTCAATTTCCTGTCTTTGCAATGTTACAAATGAATATTTGAGGCACCCATGAAATCACCTGCAAACTGCTGAAACTATGTTAAATCCACAAAAGCCAGAGGCCTGCTATTCCAGCAGTCACCAACTTAACACTAACTTTAAGCATTCTCCATGTTTAATTGGTTATTGCTACTACCACCACTCCCCTCCCTTCTCAACTCCCCAAACTCCTGTAGGAACTGCCAACCCCCATTGCCATCCTCAGCCTCCTGGAGTCGAGTGTTCAGAAGAGCTCAGCACTCGGAGTTTAAGATTTGATGCGGTTCAGAGAGCTCAATGTCTGGAAGGGGCTGGGCTCTCCATTCAAATTCATAGTCATGATTCTCAGAGCTTGGGCCACAGTCAAATGCAGATTTTTGTTCCTGATACCTGACCTACTGAACTAGACCTTCTAGTAGACCAGCCCGGGAAACAGCATTTTAACTCACTCCTCATACGATTTTTTTAAAATAAATTTATTTATTTTTATTTTTGGCTGTGTTGGGTCTTCGTTGCTGTGTGTGGGCTTTCTCTAGTTGCGGCGAGTGGGGGCTACTCTTCGTTGTGGTGCACAGGCTTCCCATTGCGGTGGCTTCTCTTGTTGCGGAGCATGGGCTGTAGGCGCGCGGGCTTCAGTAGTTGTGGCACACGGGCTTAGTTGCTCCGAGGCATGTGGGATCCTCCCCGACCAGGACTCGAACCCATGTCTCCTGCATTGGCAGGCGGACTCTTAACCACCGCACCACCAGGGAAGCCCATCATATGATTTTTTTTAATTAAAAACAAAAAATTGCCATGTTAGAGATAAACTGTGTAAATTTCAGATTGCCTACAGTCCCCGAAAAATAAGCTCCCAACATAAACAATTTCAGTCAAGAAACCAAGGTTGCTTTCCCTAGTAGTGCCTCAACCTGGGTAAAAATGTTCATGACATTTTAACCTGCACATAGAGCAAAACTAAATTTTTAATAATCTCAATACAATAAACCAACATTTTAAAGGAATATTTAAATGATTCCTTTGTTTCCAAAAAAACCCAAGCAAAGGAGCCCCTTTGGCTATTGTTAAACCAGAAGCCCCTAAATCAGGATGACCCTGGTGACTATGCAACCATAATGGGGCCTGAGAAGGGGTTACCTTTGCCTGGCTCTGTCAGACCAAAATTATTCAGATAACTTTTACACAAATAGCACATCTGTATTGAACATTCCAGCTATATTTGCTGTCAGCAGCCTTGAATGATAATTGCAATAAAAACATATACTCTCATCAAAAACCAAATAGAAGAGGCTACTGTTTTTCACTTTAGAGCTGAAAGATTCTATTTTAGAGAGGAATTGAAATCTTTTGTTTTTTAAATAGCACATTATAAAAATCACTTAGAGCATTTCCTTATTCAGTTTTGTGCAACTAATAGTTTCTTCAAGTTAGTTAGGTGATTGCTAGCAATTAATTAGTAAGATTAACATTGTTTTTATTGATCAGCCTGGCAGCAGTGATTGACAACATTAATATAATTGCTTTATTTCTCAGAAAACCTTGACATAAGAACCTAATGGTACTGGGAAACAGTTGGGAGATAAAGAAAAATAGATTATATGCTTTAGATTGGGCCAATTACCTTAACATTCTGCCTGGGCTTTGATAAGTGAATTAAGGGCTAAGAATTCCTTCCCTTAGGCGCTAGGAGCTTGTTTTTCTGTCCTTCCCCAATAGCCAGCGTGACAATGAATCTCCACAAACGACAGAGAAGAGGTGACTCTATGCTCTGAGCTAGGACCCTACATTACCGTTTCAATTATAATCACCATAAGCAAATAAAGAAATAGTTTATAACCAAAATTTGAAAATTCAAAGTTCAGTGCCTACATTTAACATCTTTTCTGATGAAATCAGAGACCAAAATGGAAAGAAGGACAAGTTTGCTCTGCTTTCTACCTCTCTAAAATTCCAGTGAAGTTGCATATGTTCTTTCCTATTTGTCATTCAGGTATTGAATCAATATTGGTGATGTCCCAGAATGATTCTGGATCTGGCTACAATATTATAACTGTAAGTCATCCTTGTTCAACGGTTACTAGGAAGAGAAGGTAAGAGGAAGAGAAGGTAAGACCTGAGGATCGGGTCCATCTTGTGACCCGAGTTCTTGAAGCTCTTGACCAGAGTTCAGTAGTTCCTCTGGGAATTCAATAGAAACCTTCAGTCCTTTGTTGTACTTGACCTACTCCTGCCAAATGACTAGCTTGTTATTGTGCCCAACCTGTCCTTCAAAATGACTGTTAACATCTTTATCAAAGCTGCTGAAAATTTAAAAAATAGTTTTTCTTTTAGTTAAAGGGGAAAATAAGTGTAGGTTTTGTTTGGATATTTGCTCAAGGTGTTATAAGTATTCTAGTGCAAATAACTGTTTCAGGCTACTTATACCAAAGATAAAATTGCAGATCCCTCTCATTAGAATGACCACTTACTGGGCATTCTTGGTTTCAGATACCTTTCAAGATAAATTGAGAATATTATCTTCAATTCTTACAACGATCTGGCGGATTAAAACCCAATTTGACAGATAAGGAAACTAAAAAATTAAATGACTAGTACAAGGTCAGGCCAGTAATAAGGTGCAAAATCCAGATTTGTCTGGTTCGAAAGCCTATGTCCTTTCTGCTACTTGGTGGAAACCGTTAGGTTTCCTTTAATGTCCCAGTGTTCAAAGGTTTAATGTTCATTTTATTGTACTTTGTCTGTTAGAGATTTGGAATCCCTGCTGTTGGCAGTGCTATCACACACACACACAAAAAATAATAATAGTATATTGTGGTTTAGATTTTCAGTACCATGCCAGCGTTGCTGAGTCTGAATCTTGGCTCTGACCCTTTCAAGCTATATCTCCTTGTGTATGTAACTCAACTTCTCAATGCCTCTGGTTTCCTCCTCTTTAAAGCAAAGGTAACAACCTTTCCACTTCACAGGGCTGTTGGAAGAATTAAACGAACTAATTCAGTGCTCCTCAAACTTCAATGTACATATGAATCACCTGGGAGTCTGGGAAACCTGTGGATCCTGCTTGCAAGGGCTAGAGTGGAGCCTGATGTTCAATGTGCAGGATATGTAGACTAGAGGCTGACATGGAGTGATTTTTCAATAGTGGTCAACTATGATCATTTAATGATTAGATAAGGGAAGGTCGCTTGGAGCAAACGCTACTTTCGAATGAATTTCTGAGGGAATGGTGATTGAAGAGATCCTACACTGTGCAGGCCAGCCCACCACGCCAGAACTTCTCAAAGGTTTCACCACGGCATGGCTGAAGGGTCAGGCACAGGCTACCTTCTTCCTGGAAATGGTATAATTCTGAAAATGCAGTTAGGACCAATGTGGCAGTGATGCAACCTACTAAAGAGCAATTCACTTATTGAACAAATATTTATTAAGCATCTTATGCTTTAACTGTTAAGAGATTTGGAGTCAATTAAGCATTTAACATATGTCAGGCATTGAATTAGGCATGGGGAATCCTTGGCCATGCCATTATTTTAAAAGCTCCCCCGGTGGAAAATCCCCTCCAACACCAGCTGAATGGTTTTTCTTTATGGGGAATATCTGTCCTTCCCCTGCTGCAGTGCTCCTTTTCATTATCATATCTATCATTCCCTATTTATTCCCTTTGGTTCCCCCATTTTGATCTGTTTGTTCTAAGTACATCACTCTTCCGGACAGTCCCTGAGCTTATTCACTTTCTCATCCACCCCACACATCTTTATTGAGTGCCCAGTTCATATATAATGTACAGCTGTTAGCACTGTGAGTGTTGGAAAAAATAATTAACAGGTAATTGACCATAATTTACATGATCTGTAGTGTTCTTAAAATTTTCCTATTTGCCGCAAAATAACATCTTTCTTGTTTGTATGCCTAATATATCTGCAAGCAAATAAAACGGCATCTTGCCACAATAACCTGAGATCCACCTTAAACACTAACACTTTGCATACATGTTTAACTCTGTAATATAAAGGTGTTAGAAACTCAGCAGAAAGCAAACTTCTCAGTCCCCTTGTTTTGATAGATGCCTTTTTCATGAAACATATTTATATTAACATATTTTGTCTACTTTTACTTGTCTATCCTGTATCAGCTTCATCTTTATGGGCATCAGTCCTGTATTATCCTTAGGAGGCAGTAATCCTGGTTTCAGATGTTAGAAATACCAACTTGTTAACATCATCCGTAGGATTTTCTGATTTGCTGTGGAACCTTTGGTGATTCCAGCAGATTTTTTGCACATACTCTGCTAAATGCTCAAAAGAATGAAACAGAAGGCAGGCAGTTGTTCTTTTTCCCCCCAGCTTTATTGAGTATACTTGACAAATAAAAATTGTATACAAAAGGTGTACAAAATGATGTTTTGATATACATGAACATTATGAAATGATTACAACAACCAAGCTAATTAATGTATCTATCACCTCACATAGTTACAATTTTTGTGTGTGTGGTAAAAACACTTAAGCTCAACTCTCTTAGCAACTTTCAAGTGTACAATATGGTATTATTGGCTATAGTCACCAAGTTGTACATTAGATCTTCAGAACTTACTTGTCCTGCGTAATAACCTTTGTACCCTTTTACCAACATCTCCTCATTTTCCGACCCACAGCCCTTGGCAACCATCATTCTACTCTCTGCTTTTATGAGCTTGATTTTTTTAGATCTCACTTATAAGTGAGATCATGGGGTATTTGTCTTTCTGTGTCTGGCTTATTTCACTTATCATAATGTCTTCAAGATTCATCCATATTGTCACATATGCCAGGATTTCCTTCTTTTTTAAGATTGAATAATATTTCATTCCATATGTACATGGAACATCATATATCTATCACTTTTTTAATCCATTCATCTGTTGATGGATACTTAGGTTGTTTCCATATCTTGAATAATGATGAAATGAACATGGGAGTGCATGATATCTCTTCAAGATCCTGATTTCATTTCCTTTGGATATATACTCAGAAGTGGGATTGTGAGATTATATGGTAGTTCTTGAGGAACCACCATATTGTTTTCAATAAGGCTGTACTAATTTGCGTTCTCACCAACAATGTACAAAGATTTTCTTTTCTCCACATCCTTACCAATAGTTTGTTATCTTTTGTCTTTTTGATAATAGCCATTCTAATAGGTATGAGATGATACCTCATTGTGGTTTTGATTTGCATTCCCCGATGATTAGTGAGTGTTGTTGAGCACATCTTCATATACCTATTGGCCATTTGTATGTCTTCTTTTGAGAATTGTCTATTCAGATCCTTAGCCCATTTTTTAATGAGGTGTTTCTTGTCGTTCGTTTATTGTTGATGTTTGCCATTGACATGTTTGAGTTTCTTATATATTTTAGATATTAATCCCTTATCAGATACATGGTTTGCCAATATTTGTATGCATTCCACATGAGAGTGTAGCTCTATTAAAGGTAGACCCATGGTACAGTTCTCGGGGAAAAGAAACAGGAGAAAACAGTCAGTGCTCACCAAGCTTCTTCAAAGAAGGGATCTGGGCACATGGGTTTTTTTTTTTTTTTTTTTTTTCCTTGCGTTATGCGGGCCTCTCACTGTTGTGGCCTCTCCCATTTGCGGAGCACAGGCTCCGGACGCGCAGGCTCAGCGGCCATGGCTCACGGGCCCAGCCGCTCCGCGGCATGTGGGATCTTCCCGAAACGGGGCACGAACCCGCGTCTCCTGCATCGGCAGGCGGACTCTCAAGCACTGCGCCACCAGGGAAGCCCTGGGCACATGGGTTTTTATTTATACATGCTTATGGAGGTACATGCTGCCATAATGCCACAAGCACTTCCTCTTTGGAGATAAAGATGTGGGTATAGCTGTGATGGTAGATGATAGACATAACACCTGTCTGTTATTATAGAAAGAATTCTGACTCAGAGCCAGGAACACCAGAAGTGTCATCCTGATTGCTGTTAAATCCATGATCTTAAGCAAGTCATTTTATTTCTCTTGGCCTAAATGTATTAATCTGTTGAACTGACGGAATGGCATGTGACTTTCATACCTCAAAGAGTGTTCTGAGTATAAAAAAATTTGATAGGTGCTAGTTTAGAAAAAACTATAAATTTGCCCCAAAGCACTGTACATTATGATTATTTTCATAAGCACTATCAGAGGTGTTGGGAGACTCTTCAATTTTTATCATTCACTCATTTTACTATTACTACTTGTATAATTACTACCACTCATATCAGCAGGCAATTGCTTTACTTGCTTTGATGTTCAAGTTTCTCTTTTTGGAACCAAGGGTACCAGATGGAACGTCTCTTATGTATATATGGAGAAGTGAAGTCATTGGAGGAAGACCCTATGTTTTTAGTCTCAAGAATTTGCTTTATCATTGACATCCTAAAAGACTCTCTAAGTAGGTTAAACTAATTTAGGAAGAGACTGAAGATAATGTTGAAGGTGTAATTCATTGTGATTAATAAAGAATCTTTAACCATAGAAAAGTTCCTCTTGATTTTGCTGAAAGAGTTTCAAACTTGAAATGCAAGTTTATCATTCTTTCTTAGAAAATGAAATGTAGCAGAGATGGACTTTTGCTTCAAATTGCTTTTATACTAATGGACAAATAAGTTTTACATTGTTCTATTTTCATGGGTTTTTACTGGGCCTTAGTGGACGTAGAAAACTCAAATTGTGATACCTTAATCTAATAAGAGACTTTTAAAAGGTAATGACTGTCACAGAGCCTGTTTCTCCAGTTCAGAGTCTTCCCTGATAATTCATCTAGTTTGGGTTCTCTGTAATTATATGGCATTTATATTCTCTTCTCAATGTACTCATATTACTTTTATGTCAAGTGACAGAATTTTTCAGGGCAGAGTAAGTTGAGCCCTTATTTCCCTCTGCTGCTCCTCTGGTAATTGTTTGAAGAGTTCTGTGAAGACTTCTTTTTAATTCCTCTCACTTTGAGGGAAGCCTTTATAAAGGTGGTCATAATACAGAAAGCAGAGACTTGTGCTGAGAATGACATTGTTTCATAAAAATGTCAGTGATTATTAATTCATAGAAGATTTGTGAGGCAAGTGGAAAGACTCGATAAGCCTCATTTCCTTGACCATATTCATTTTTTACCCTGGAATATAGATTTTGTTAATCACTATTTAAGATTTCATTTGCCTTTTACCCAGCCACAACTGCGTTCATTTTAATTAGTTCAAGTTTGAGGGATGTAAAAATGTTTTCCTATTCATCAAGATGTCCCTAGAATAATACTCTCCAGAGTCCTAGGCATTCTTGAGAAAACAGGGTTCTCTGCAGCAGATCAAAGAGCATTTCTAAGGGCACTTTCCCAAGTATATATACCTAAGGAGTCCAATAATATATAATCACAAGGAAAATAACTTATTTTCAAACCTCTTATCACTAACAATTCAGTTAATTCTAAGGAATAATTACATTAACTTACACTGTGCTCTAAATTTGTTCAACTAAATCTCCAAGAACACAAAGTACTTTTTAAAACAGTACCACACTAACCCCAAAGACTATTAAACTGCAAGTAACGTTTCTTTCCAGTACCAAGTTTTCACAGCTTGCTTTCAAATGCTGGGAATATCCTCCGAGGCTCCTCTGTGGATCCAAAGGTCAAGGAACTGACATTTTAATATCAGCCACATAACTTTGGAATCTAGCAGAAAGATAAACGTGGTGAGTTACTTTTCCAATCTTGACAATTAATATGGCTTGTAAAATGTGAGGCATCCCAAGTGAAAACAACAGATGTTAGTATCTGCTTTGGGTAAGAGATCCTGGCAGGTCATAGCCAGAATCGGAATGAGCATCTTGAACTCCTTTAAAAACAAAAAAAAAAGAAAGAGCTATTAGGCTAAGAGGATCTAAGTCCAGAAATTATATCTGCCCTCAGAATCCATATCATGAACTCTGATACTGGACAAAATTAAATGCCAGTCTTTGGAGACTTTTTTCTGAACCACAGATATTTTTGTGCCAGTCAGTTCTGCAGTCGAGTCTTAAGTGGATTTGAACCAAGAGAAGAAGAATTTTTAATGAAGGCTTTAAGAGGGTTTACATTTAACTTAATAATAAACTTTCCTCCAAACATTGCTGAAATGGACATTTTAAAACACATATTTAAGAGTTTGGGATTAACAAATACACACAGTACTATATATAAAATAGATAGCCAACAAGGACCTACTGTGTAGCACAGGGAACTCTACTCAATATTCTGTAATAACCTATATGGGAAAGGAATCTGAAAAAGAATAGATATATGTATATGTATAACTGAATCACTTTGCCGTACACCTAAAACTAACATAACATCGTAAATCAACTATACTCCAGTATAAAATAAAAATTAAAAGAAAAACACATATAGCCATTCAAATACATCATTCTAACACAAGACTTCCTAGTCAGATTCTGATGAATGCTAAACCTTTCTAGAGCAAAGAGCTGGACTCATTTGTCTTTTCCTCACAGCACCAGGCAAAATCTCTTGCCAAAAGTGGTGCTAGTTGTTGAATAAAGAATGCTTTTAACATAGTATTCCCTTGCTGAAAAACCCCTAAGAGACCTCAACCCCGTGTCTATCGTGTTCAAGTTGAAACTCTCCTTCAGTCTTGTTTCCCACCACTCTCCGCCTCCCCCACTGTTCTGGGACTTATTTCCTTATGGTATTCCCACTACTGCGGTTGTGTCCCCTCTTTCCCATTGTTTTCTCAGTCCTAGCCACCATCAAATCCTAATTCAAGTTGTATTTTGTCCATAAACTCTCCTCCTACTGCCTAGCCCACAAAGCTCTCTGTGTGATTGTTTGACCCTTAGAGTCCAAAGCTTCTCACTTAGCTATTCTCTAATCACCAAATGCATGTTAGGCTTGTGATACATCAGAGTGTAATCACCTTCAGGGTAAAGACCAGGTCTTCTTGGCTGTCCTTCCCCTCAGGTTCCAGCCTAGAGTGAAGAATGAGTATGAATATTCATATGAATGAATATGAGTAAGGATATGATGGTGTCCTGAAGCCCTGGATTAAGAGATTCTCATGGAGCCAGAATAGCCAGTTAACTTGAAGATTCTGTTCACTTCCATTAATTAAGAAATCAGGCTGAGATTTAGGTTCGGATCATGAGGACTACTCCAGACCCTCCCTAACTCAAACATGTGTGATCTGCTTGTACAATTATTGCTAACTTTCAATAATATGTGACCACATACCCACGAATTCAATCTTCTGGGTTTATAAAACTTCTACATTGATACCAATCTCTCTCTCTCTTTCTAGTTTCTTAAAAATCAGATGTGCTGATGTTTGTGTCATAACCGTGAGTTGAGACTGAGCTGTAAAAATATCTCTTACACTTCCTGGGGGGAGGTATGCAGTTCCTTTTGGAGAATAAGTTTGCGTCGTTGAGATGTCCACATTCTATTTCAAACTCTCCTCTTGTATACCTGTGACTCAAAGATCATAGCTGGAAGAGAAAAGCTGCCTTTTCCCACTGACTAAACTAAAATTTCTACATAGAAAGAGAGTCAGTTTCCTTTTAACCCAGAGGTTTGTGACATTAACATCTGTAAAGAGAGTCAACTAGACAAAATGGATCACCATCCCTATGGGAGGATAAGGGCTGATAGTTTATACACACTGGATCGATAAGAAATGCAAAGGAAAGCCAGAAAGAGAGAGTGAGGAAGAAAAGGAAAAAGAGATAAAAGACAAGATTAACAGGTGATGTGAACTAAAATTAGTTCTAAGGTAGTACTAATATACAACTGTACATGGAAGCTTTGCCCCTCTTCAGCTAACATAGAACAGGATTCAGTCTTCACTACAAACCTGCTGTAAATTTTCTCAAATTGTTTCAAACACTTGACCAGTTTCTGAACTCCTAATATGTGCCTGGCACTGTTCTACATGCTGGTATATCAGTGAATGGAACGAAGTCTCTGTCTTCATGGTGTTTAGATTCTAGTGAATGACCAGAATCTACGTATCAGTCTATATTTGTATCAATAGTAATATGCTTTAATTGAGTAGCTGCTAAGTGCTAGGTTCTTTGTATGTCATTTTGGATTTAATTCTCAAAATAATCCTAAGAGGTAGAAATATCACTATCCCCATTTTACAGATGAAAAACATTGAGGTTAAGAGAGAGCTAAATAACTTTTGCAGTGTCACACAACTACTTAGAAATGGAGCTTGGATCTGAACCCACCTTCCCTGACTGCTAAGCAGGAGAGCCAAACAGGCTTTAAATACCAGCATGTAACTCAAATGCTGAATAGATTCCACTTCATACATGCAGTGTGTTATAAGGAAAAGTCCAAACTGGGAAGGATTTGATACATTCAATTTCTTTTATATCATGAGTTTTATTTTATGTAGAGTTATTGGGATAGTAAATAGCAGGGTATTTATTTGTTTTCATGTTAAACCTTTTGACCATTAAAATAGTGTACATTATGTAGCCTCCTGTAATGTCCCTAATCTTCCATTAAGGGCAACATTTTGCCTACAAAGTCTAATGTTTAAACATTTCTAAAAATCTTCAAATGAAAAGTATTTTGGTGATCAAAAAAGACTGTTCAGTATTTCCTTTGAGCTCTCTTCGGCTTCCCTTTGGGTTGGTTCTCACCTGTCAGCTTTCACAGGCATCTGAGCCGTGGTCCAGGGAACCTATAGGCCGTGGCAAGTGGAGCTCTGGGCAGTGCTGGGCTCACCACCAAGCAGGAGGCTGGCAGCTGTGGGCACCATCATTTCATAGGTTTCCAGAAATGTGTGCTGTTCTCTAGGAATCTGGGATTCCTTCACATGGACAAGGGCTTAGCTGCCTGAGAACTGTTAATGAGAATTTTGCAAGGGGGTGGGAGAGGCCCAACCTCGGTGCCTTTTTAACTCTCAGCCCCTGGGACCCACTTATAGTTCCTAGAAGGCCTTTGGGAAAATGAAAGCCAGAGAAAGCCAGACAATAAGACCTGCTGTGGACCTGCAGCTTACAGAACATTATGCTACAGCACAAGGAAAACAATATGCGTTGCTGCTGTCCCAGAGGATTTTATATTCTAAGGAGGAAGGAAAATATTTTGAAATACCTAACTCAGTCAACAAGCCATACATCTAATTAGAGCTATGTAACCACTGGAGAAATGTATAATAACTATAGCATCCTCCTTTCCCGAAGGACAGTTTCTCTCCAGAAGTCGCATAATATCATAGTTGAAAGTATAGCCTCTGGAACCAGACAGCTTGGGTTAGAGTCCTGATCTGGAACTTTCTAGTCGTGTGACCTCAGCTGAGTCATATAACTTCTTGTGCCACAGTTTCCTTATTTGTAAGACACAACAATAAAAGTATGTCACTTGTGGCACTGTTGTGAGTATTAAATGAGTTAATACGTAGAAACCACTTGTATTAGATGAGATAATATATTGAAAGTGCTTGTAACAGTATTTGACTAATAGAGCTATAGTAGGTCTAGGTAGTGTCACATTCTATTTATTTTTAAGACAGATCTTAAGACTGACTGAGTTATTATTCTACAGTAATAATAGCAATTTTTCACATGTACTGAATGCTGAATGTGTAATGGGACATGTCCTATCTCACTGAATTCTCAAAACAATCTTAGGAAGTAGATACCATTTTAAATTTCACTTGAATATGAAGAAAACAAGGCTTAGAGAAGTTTAAATAACTTCTCAAAAGCTCAAACCCAGATTTGTCTGCCTCTTCTGGAACCCATATTCTATTAAGATCTCTTGCTTCCTCCCCTCAACCATGAAAGAATGTCAGACTATTTTGGCATTTGAGATGGGACTTGATACTAAAAGAAAGTTGGTAAGTTGACAGAGGAAGGAATTGAACAGCTCTCTAAATCTTATAATTTAAAGCAACTGAAGTGCAGCTATAGCAGCAGAGTTTTGTTACCCCTGAAGTTTCTTTAAGAATCTGAACCACACATTGGAAGTCCATTCAGATTATGTTTCCCATTTCTAACTTTTCTGCCACTAATATTTATGACAAGAGAAGGAAACATGGATTAAAAAGGCAGCATTTCTGAGGCCAGAGTTACTGGTACCTTACTCAGGTTTTGATCAGAGAAATATAAAAGCTGATGGAGCTCTTAGAAATATGGTTGAGGCAGACAGGAGGGAGAAAGGGGGTCTGTGTCTTGGGGACAGACATGCTGGGCTGCATTAGAGCTGTAGGTGGCTCTTTACAACTGGTGACTGCATTGCCCATAGTCAGCCGGTCTAGTTTTAAAAGATCTAGATTGAGAAAAGAGCTTTCAAGAGGCATTAAGATAATGCTGAAGTTTCAGTCAGTCCTTTGGGGCAGACTGAAAAAAATAATAGGTTTATTAAAATTGCCTGTGCATTATGCTATGAAAACTTCTACAAGGATGCACAGATGGGCTTTAATTTGGACAACACTGTTGCTGCATATTAAAGGCCTTTGATTTGAATATCCAATAATGAATAAAACTACTGGTGGGTGTCCTCCTGTGTCATAATATAATCGGAGGAGAATGAATCTGGCTCTCATTTCTTTTTGCTATTGAATATTTGCTCTCAGACAGATGTACCTATGCTGAAAACACAACAACGAATCATTCTGTATGTAGTGGAGGAAACCAAAGGGATTTCATTAGGTGGGAAGCACGAACTGACTAGAGTCAAATAAAAATGTGGCTTTGAAATTATGGGGTTTTCTAGAAGAGATCAACTCTAGGTATCCACAGTCCTTCAAGTAAGCCAAAACTTACCTGCAGTAAAACATAGTTTACTGAGAACTGCCATCTCCACTCTCTACCAGTCGGCTCAGCCCCCTGCTCGTCATAGATAACTCTAAAGGTAGAGCTTAGCACTAGGATTTAGCACTACCTGCCTTCTCAGGTGCCTCAGTGCTGGCTGCTATTTACCTAGGTTACTGATAGCTGATATGGCTTCTCTTTACGATCCCGAAGGCACTGTTGCCTGAATGGTGGGTAAGAGCTCTATGTGCTTTGCATCCTATACCTTTCTCACTTGGCAAATTGCATTTTCTTAGTTGAGGTAGTCTGAAGCCAAATACCACTTCCCTTATGTTCTCTCCTGTCCCCAAGTAAAGCCATTGTGTGGCCCCAGTTCTTCACCCTTTCTTCTGTGCACCATCTTTTCCATGTGATTTTGCAGTCCCTTCCTTCATGTGGTGGAGTCTATCTCTCTACCCTCTGATTTGACTTGACTGTCCCTTTGACCTGTTTCTGCCAGTAGATTGTGGAAGAAAATGCAGAGAATGCCAGCTTTAAGCTTAGCCCCAAGAGGACACGGACATGTTGCCTCTCTCTATTGCTCCCCTTCCTTCAGCATCTCATGATGCTCTCTTGTTCTCAACAAGAACAGGCTAGCCTGCTGGAAGATGAGAGGCCACATGGAGCAGAGCCAAGTGAGCTCAGTTGTCCCATCAGGTCCCAGAAAAAGTCTACCCCAAATCAGCAAAGCCACCCTGATGACAGGAAGCTGACGTGATCAAGTGCCAATGCCTAGCAAAACAACCCAGCCATCCTGATGACTCTTGAGGAGGGAGGGTATGATAGCTGTTTAAAGCCACTAAGTTTGGGGGTAATTTGTTACATGACAATATCTAACATACAACCACCATGGTGTATCCCCCAGCTCTGAGCTCTGACGTGCACGCTTGAGTGTGAGCTGCTATCTTCAGCTCCTAGTATCTGACACTCAGTACCTCTCATAACATAATTACTAAATAAATGATACCATCGAATTCACATCGGTGAACATCTGGATTGCTCTCTAATTTGTAATCAGATCTAAGTTTATTTTTCTTATTAATCAGCATCCTCCTTTGCAGACTGTGTCTCTTTTGTATTCTTAATTTGATATCCTCCCTGTTTCTGTTTCCCTTTCATTTAGATAGAAATGAATAATATATTTAAAAGATTAATACACTTTAAAAATTCCTTTGGTAGAGAAATTTAGAAAGTAGAAGGAACCACATGAAGGGAAGTGCAAATGATCCAAAAGCAAATGAGAATGGAAAGTTTGCCTTGATCTTATGAATTTGATGATGAAATTCTGAGTCACCAAACAATTATTAGGGGTATTAATGCATAATAACAAATCCTTATATTTTTTATTTATTTATTTATTCATTCATTTATTTTTTTTCTGCATAAAATCATCCTTTATTTTTTTTTAGCATCTTTATTGGAGTATAATTGCTTTACAATGGTGTGTTAGTTTCTACTTTATAACAAAGTGAATCAGCTATACATAAACATACATCCCCATATCTCCTCCCTCTTATGTCTCCCTCCCACCCCTCTAGGAGGACACAAAGCACCGAGCTGATCTCCCTGTGCTATGTGGCTGCTTCCCACTAGCTAGCTATTTTACATTTGGTAGCGTATATATGTCCATGCCACTCTCTCACTTCATCCCAGTTTACCCTTCCCCCTCCCCGTGCCCTCAAGTCCATCCTCTATGTCTGTGTCTTTATTCCTGTCCTGCCCCTAAGTTCTTCAGAACTATTTTTTTTTTTTTTTAGTATCCATATATATGTGTTAGCATACGGTATTTGTTTTTCTCTTTCTGACTGACTTCATTCTGTATGATAGACTCTAGGTCCATCCACCTCACCACAAATAACTCAATTTCATTTCTTTTTATGGCTGAGTAATATTCCACATATATATGTGCCACATCTTCTTTATCCATTCATGTGTCGATGGACACTTAGGTTGCTTCCATGTCCTGGCTATTGTAAATAGAGCTGCAATGAACATTGTGGTACATGACTCTTTTTGAATTATGGTTTTCTCAGGGTATATGCCCAGTAGTGGGATTGCTGGGTCTTTTGTTAGTTCTATTTGTAGTTTTTTAAGGAACCTCCATACTGTTCTCCATAGTGGCTGTATCAATTTACACTCCCATCAACAGTGCAAGAGTGTTCCCTTTTCTCCACACCCCCTCCAGCATTTATTGTCTGTGGACTGTTTGATCATGGCCATTCTGACTGGTGTGAGGTGATACCTCATTGTAGTTTTGATTTGCATTTCTCTAATGATTAGTGATGTTGAGTATCTTTTCACGTGTTTGTTGGCAGTCTGTATATCTTCTTTGGAGAAATGTCTGTTTAGGTCTTCTGCCCATTTTGGGATTGGGTTGTTTGTTTTTTTTGATATTGAGCTGCATGAGCTGCTTGTTATTTTGGAGATTAATCCTTTGTCAGTGCTTCATTTGCAAATATTTTCTCCCATTCTGAGGGTTGTCTTTTCATCTTGTTCATGGTTTCCTTTGCTGTGCAAAAGCTTTTAAGTTTCATTAGGTACCATTTGTTTATTTTTGTTTTTATTTCCATTTCTCTAGGAGGTGGGTCAGAAAGGATCTTGCTGTGATTTACATCATAGAGTGTTCTGCCTATGTTTTCCTCTAAGAGTTTTATAGACCTTACATTGAGGTCTTTAATCCATTTTGAGTTTATTTTTGTGTATGTTGTTAGGGAGTGTTCTGATATCATTCTTTTACATGTAGCTGTCCAGTTTTCCCAGCACCACTTATCGAAGGGGCTGTCTTTTCTCCATTGTATATTCTTGCCTCCTTTATCAAGGATAAGGTGACCATATGTGCGTGGGTTTGCCTCTGGGCTTTCTATTCTGTTCCATTGATCTATATTTCTGTTTTTGTGCCAGTACCATACTGGTAGTCTTGATTACTGTAGCTCTGTAGTATAGCGTGAAGTCAGGCAGCCTGGTTCCTCCAGGCTATTCGGGGTCTTTTGTGTTTCCATACAAATTGTGAAATTTTTTGTTCTAGTTCTGTGAAAAATGCCATTGGTAGTTGGATAGGGATTACACTGAATCTGTAGATTGCTCTGGGTAGTAGAGTCATTTTCACAATGTTGATTCTTCCAATCCAAGAACATGGTATATCTCTCCATCTGTCTGTATCATCTTTAATTTCTTTCATCAGTGTCTTTTGGTTTTCTGCATACAGGTCTTTTGTCTCCTTAGGTAGGTTAATTCCTAGGTATTTTATTCTTTTTGTTGCAGTGGTAAATGGGAGTGTTTCCTTAATTTCCCTTTCAGATTTTTCATCTTTAGTGTATAGGAATCCCAGAGATTTCTGTGCATTAGTTTTGTATCCTGCAACTTTACCAAATTCATTGATTAGCTCTAGTAGTTTTCTGGTAGCATCTTTAGGATTCTCTATGTATAGTATCATGTCATCTGCACACAGTGACAGCTTTACTTCTTTTCCGATTTGCATTTCTTCTATTTCTTTTTCTTCTCTAATTGCTGTGGCTAAAAGTTCCAAAACTAAGTTGAATAATAGTGGGGAGAGTGGGCAACCTTGTCTTTTTCCTGATATTAGAGGAAATGGTTTCAGTTTTTCACCATTGAGAATGATATTGACTGTGGGTTTGTCATATATGGCCTTTATTATGTTGAGGTAAGTTCCCTCTATGCCTACTTTCTGGAGGGCTTTTATCATAAATGGGTGTTGAATTTTGTCAAAAGCTTTTTCTGCATCTATTGAGATGATCATATGGTTTTTATCCTTCAATTTGTTAATATAATGTATCACATTGATTTGCGAATATTGAAGAATCCTTGCATTCCTGGGATAAACCCCACTTGATCATGGTATATGATCCTTTTAATGTGCTGTTGGATTCTGTTTGCTAGTATTTTTTTGAGGATTTTTGCATCTATGTCCATCAGTGATATTGGCCTGTAGTATTCTTTCTTTGTGACATCTTTGTCTGGTTTTGGTATCAGGATGATGGTGGCCTCGTAGAATGAGTTTGGGAGTGTTCCTCCCTCTGCTATATTTTGGAAGAGTTTGAGAAGGATAGGTGTTAGCTCTTCTCTAAATGTTTGATAGAATTCGCCTGTGAAGCCATCTGGTCCTGGGCTTTTGTTTGTGGGAAGATTTTTAATCACAGTCTCAATTTCAGTGCTTGTGATTGGTCTGTTTATATTTTCTATTTCTTCCTGGTTCAGTCTCGGAAGGTTGTGCTTTTCTAAGAATTTGTCCATTTCCTCTATTTCCTCCAGGTTGTCCATTTTATTGGCATAGAGTTGCTTGTAGTGATCCCTCATGATCTTCTGTATTTCTGCAGTGTCAGTGGTTACTTCTCCCTTTTCATTTCTAATTCTACTGATCTGAGTCTTCTCCCTTTTCTTCTTGATGAGTCTGGCTAACGGTTTATGAATTTTGTTTATCTTCTCAGTGAACCAGCTTTTAGTTTTATTGATCTTTGCTATTGTTTCCTTCATTCCTTTCTCATTTATTTCTGATCTGATCTTTATGATTTCTTCTGCTAACTTTGGGGTTTTTTTGTTCTTTCTCTAATTGCTTTAGGTGTAAGGTGAGGTTGTTTATTTGAGATGTTTCTTGTTTCTTGAGGTAGGATTGTATTGCTAAAAACTTCCCTCTTAGAACTGCGTTTGCTGCATCCCATAGGTTTTGGGGCATTGTGTTTTCATTGTCATTTGTTTCTAGGTATTTTTTTATTTCCTCTTTGATTTCTTCGGTGATCTCTTGGTTATTTAGTACTGTATTGCTTGGTCTCCATGTGTTTGTATTTTTTTACAGATTTTTCCTGTAACTAATATCTAGTCTCATAGCACTGCAGTCAGAAAAGATACTTGATAAAATTTCAATTTTCTTATATTTAAGCAATATAAGATTTGTGACCCAAGATATGATCTATCCTGGAGAATGTTCCATAAGCACTTGAGAAGAAAGTGTATTCTGTTGTTTTTTGATGGAGTGTCCTATAAATATCAATTAAGCCCATCTTGTTTAATGTCTCATTTAAAGCTTGTGTTTCCTTGTTTATTTTCATTGTGGATGATCTGTCCATTGGTGAAAGTGGGGTGTTAAATTCCCCTACTATGATTGTGTTACTGTCGATTTCCCCTTTTATGGCTGTTAGCATTTGCCTTATGTATTGAGGTGCTCCTGTGTTGGATGCATAAATATTTACAATTGTTATATCTTCTTCTTGGATCGATCCCTTGATCATTATGTAGTGTCCTTCTTTGTCTCTTGTAATGGTCTTTGTTTTAAAGTCTATTTTGTCTGATATGAGAATTGCTACTCCAGCTTTCTTTTGATTTCCATTTTCATGGAATATCTTTTTCCATCCCCTCACTTTTAGTCTGTATGTGTCCCTAGGTGTGAAGTGGGTCTCTTGTAGACAGCATATAGTGGGTCTCTTGTAGACAGTAGATATATCTTGTTTTAGTATCCATTCAGCTAGTCTATGTCTTTTGGTTGGAGCATTTAATCCATTTACATTTAAGGTAGTTATCAATATGTATGTTCCTATTACCATTTTCTTAATTGCTTTGGGTTTGTTACTGTAGGTCTTTTCCTTCTCTTGTGCTTCCTGCCTAGAGAAGTTCCTTTAGCATTTGTTGTAAAGCTCGTTTGGTGGTGCTGAATTCTCTTAGCTTTTGTCGAATCTGAGTGAGATCCCTGCTGGGTAGAGTAATCTTGCTTGTAGGTTTTTCCCTTTCATCACTTTAAATATGTCCTGCCTGTCCCTTCTGGCTTGCAGAGTTTCTGCTGAAAGATCAGCTGTTAACCTTATGGGGATTCCCTTGTGTGTTATTTGTTGTTTTTCCCTTGCTGCTTTTAATATTTTTTCTTTGTATTTAATTTTTGATAGTTTGATTAATATGTGTCCTGGCATGTTTCTCCTTGGCTTTATCCTGTATGGGACTCTCTGTGCTTTCTGGACTTGATTGACCATTTCCTTTCCCATATTAGGGAAGTTTTCAACTATAATCTCCTCAAATATTTTCTTTTTCTCTTTTTCTTCTGGGACCCCTATAATTCGAATGTTGGTGCATTTAATGTTGTCCCAGAGCTCTGTGAGACTGTCCTCAATTCTTTTCATTCTTTTTTCTTTATTCTGCTCTGTGGTAGTTATTTCCACTATCTTATCTTCCAGGTCACTTATACGTTCTTCTGCCTCAGTTTTTCTGCTATTGATTCCTTCTAGAGAATTTTTAATTTCACTTATTGTATTGTCCATCCTTGTTTGTTTGCTCCTTAGTTCTTTTAGGTCCTTGTTAAACGTTTCTTGCATTTTCTCCATTCTATTTCCAAGATTTGGGATCATCTTTACTATCATTACTCTGAATTATTTTTCAGGTAGACTGCCTATTTTCTCTTCATTTGTTTGGTCTGGTTGATTTTTGCATTGCTCCTTCATCCTCTGTGTGTTTCTCTGTCTTCTCATTTTGCTTAACTTACTGTGTTTGGGGTCTCCTTTTCGCAGGCTGCAGGTTTTAGTTCCCATTGATTTTGGTGTCTGCCCCCCGTGGCTAAGGTTGGTTCAGTGAATTGTGCAGGCTTCCTGGTAGAGGGGACTAGTGCCTGTGTTCTAGTGGATGAGGCTGGATCTTGTCTTTCTGGTGGGCAGGACTGCATCCTGCGGTGTGTTTTGAGGTGTCTGTGACCTTATTATGATTTTAGGCAGCCTCTCTGCTAATGGGTGTGGTTGTGTTCCTGTCTTGCTAGCTGTTTGGCATAGGGTGTCCAGCCCTGTAGCTTGCTGGTCATTGAGTGGACCTGGGTCTTAGTGTTGAGATGGAGGTCTCTGGGAGAGCTTTCACCATTTGATATTACGAGGAGCTGGGAGTTCTCTGGTGGACCAATTTCCTGTATTTCCTCTCCCATCTCAGAGGCACAGGCCTGACACCTGGCCGGAGCACCAAGACCCTGTCAGCCACACAGCTGTAGTCCTCCCCCTTGGTGCTCTGCGGCATAATCAGGAGAAAACTCCGAGTTCCTCCTGGCTTCTCCCTTTGGTGCTTTTCAAGTCACCTCGATTCTGCCTCCAAAAAGTCCTCTCTCCTTTCCTTCCCTTCTTTCTTGTTAAATTCTATATTTTTATTTATGTAGTTTCAAATATTTGCTACCTGTCCTACATTTTATTCATTGTACTATCTTTTGATTTTTCTTGAAACTTCACTCAGAAGCCCAGGCATTAAAGATACTTGTAAATCTATTTTTTTATTTAGTGATGGGGTCCTTCTGCTTAGGAGAATTCAGGACATGGCTATATTTTCTCCTGTCTTCTAATACTTTGAGATCTTCAGCCAAGGAACTACTTTTTTATGATTGTCAATAGTTTCCATTCACAAAAGGTGCGTAGACGTGCTTTTTGGGGCATGAAGTCTTCAGAAGAGAACATTCTACAAACGTAAGGAATTCGGGACTGGACATACAATGCAGTTTTTTGCATTATTTCTCCTTTGGGATAGAATCCACCAAATTCCATTATTAGTTTAGGTGGCAAAGTAATGAGTGCTTTTGAGTTATTTGCCCCTCTCTGCATCTAAAGCAGTGTGCAATGTAGGCATTAGAAAGCTGTTGTACTCTACAGAGCTGCTGAGGGTGTTGTTCCCTTGCTGTGGCTGAGGACTGGCTGCTTGTTTCCCTTTTCTACAGAGACAAGTGAAATTGCAATCAAAATGGGCAATTCAGAAAAGGAAGAATAAAAAGGAAGTAGCCATGTTTTTCTCTTAATTATCCCATTAGACTACAGCAATTTAATAAGGTTTGGCGCTTGATTGCGTTCCTTGTCTCCTGAGGAATAGGAGCATTTCCCATCGTGGCTTGGCTATTGATGCAAAGATTCTGTGAAAACCTTGTTCTTGTCTCATTCTTTCTCTGCCTCATTAACTTGTTCATTTTAATGACTACATCTTCATAAAGTCTAACATTTCAATATCAAATGTTCTGTTCTTAAATTAAGCATTAAAAAATAAGGAAGGGAGGGTTGATCACCATACCGTCTGTCCTTATCTATTTCAACACTTACAATGATTCCACTTCATTATTTGAGAGATGTGCAGGGGTTTACGTATCCCTGTGTCCTTACCATCTATTAATACAACTCCACTTTCATTCGTCCCTGTATCTGACACACATTTATTGAGCTCTTTCAATGTTCAAGGCCCTGGAGAGAGGCTTTGAGGAAAAGAAGGAGAAGTATCGAACCCTCCTCAAAAGAGCATGTATCTCATTCCCTACATGGGATCAACTTTGAGGAAACCCTGATGAAGAAAGATAACACACACTAACGTAAAGGAGAAAAGACTTGAATAAAGGCCTGGAAGACTAGGAGTAGACACAGGAAATGAAAAGTATATTCGGGGGATTCACCAGACTTGTCTTCAATAACTTGTTAAGCTCTATATTTATATACTTTTCTCTATATTCATTGTATCTGCAATTAAAAAATATCAATAAGATTAAAGTATACTGGTAATGCTTCAAAAGGAGAGACAGGAGTATCGGTTACCAAAAAATGACTGGATGCTCTTAGGAAGCTAAGGACAATTAATTTTCAAGAAGACAATTAAATTGGTATCTCATTTCAGTATAATTTAGACCCATAGTAAGATTAGAAGATATTCAGGTATGATTTTATTATTCTCCCCAAAGAACAGAAATATGGCCTGTGTGTAGGTGTCATTAATTAGCTTTCTCTTCTACCCTACTCTAAATGCAGTCTGTCAACATTAATTTTTTATGTCATCCAAGTTAACAGATGTTGAATATTTGATCAATTAAATATGCTAGCTTGTTTTACATGGGAACAAATACCTCTTTGTCCTATGCAATTGATCTTTTTCATCTAAATTAGGTCTTTACAACATCCATAAAAATTTGATCCGCATAATTCCAATCTATCTAGATTATTTAAAAATTTTTGATTCTGTGTCAATTATTCACTCTACCTATAAGGTTTTTTTACTCACCATTTACTAAATTATTCAGTAAGTATTTATTAAGTGCTTCCTATGTGCTAGACACTATTTTAGGTGCTGAGGAGATAGCAATAAACAAGAGACAAAGTTTCCTACCTTCATGGGACTTAAATTATAGGAGGGGAGACACATAATAGAAAGAAGACAGAGAAGAAGACACTACATATGAACTGTGGAGACAAATAAACTAGAATAAAGGGGTTAGGGGATGTAGAGGCCTCTAGGTACTGGTACCAGCCTTGGGTTTGGAGAGGAATGGTGATGAGGTCAGTGGCTCTAGCAGAGGGAAGGGAAGAGGCAGGATATGAATACAAAGATATGAAGAGAGCTGTGCCCTGAGGGCCCTTGTGGACCGTGGGAAAGCTTTGGCTTTTACTCTGCATAAGATGAGAAGCCATTGGAGAGTTTAGGTCAAGTTGTAACATACCTAACGCACATTTTAATAGATTTTACATTTTTAAAAAGTTGTTGTCCTGAGAATAGATTGAACAGGTGCAAGAGTAGAAATACGCAGATGTGCTGACTATTGCAATAGTCCTGGCAAAATGATATTGGTTTGGACCAGGTGGTAGCACTGGAAGTTGTGAGAAGTGGTCAGATGCTGAGTATATTTTGAAGGTTGGATTATGTAACTTGATGAGTGGATATGAAGTATGAGCAAAAGAGAATTCCAAATTGAGTCCATGGTTTGAAGCCTGAGCAAGCAGAAGGGTGGAGTTGCTGTCTACTGAGATGGGGAAGGCTGCAAAGAGAAGGCTTGCAGGTGGGAGTTAGGAGCTGTGTTATATTTGACATGTTTAACGGACATACAAGTGGAGACATTAAGTAGACAGTTGAATAATTGAGTCTGGAGTTTAGGGGGAGAAGTTCTGGCTGGAAATATAAATCTGAAAGTCATCAGCATATAGATGGCTTTTAAACCCAAGAAACGACATTGAAGCACGTAGGGAACTAGTGCCCAGAGAAGAGGTGATCTCCCAGGACAAAGCTCTGGAGAATGCAAATGCTGACAGACCCAAGAGTTGAAGAAGAATCCGCAGAAGAGAGTAAAAAATGTGTAGCCAGTGTAGTAGGAGGGTGTGAGAGATGCTCTCCTGTATTTGATCAGGGTGGCTCACTGTATAAGTATTTTCAATGAAATATCTTATTAAATTTATTTTAAAATATAGAGAATATACAGGGAAAATTCATATAAAACCCTTTGTGTGTTATTGAATCCTTCCTTTTTTTATGCACTACAGCATTACAGCTACTAAACACCTCCCTGTACCCTTCTCCTTCCATTCCATTCTCTCTCCCCGCAGAGGTCACCGCCACTCTTTTAACGTTGATGTTTATTATTCTCGTGCAATATTTTCATATTTAAGTATAAGGAAGTAATTTTGTACTATATACATGTGTTCACATATTTTATATATGTATATATGCATATAATATTATTTTCCAGGTTTTTCAGCTTTTTTTGTGCAACCTGTACATTGCCTTCCACACCTCTTGGCTTGTGTTTGCTTAGTAGTATATTTTTAACATGTTGTTACATGTAGTTTTGGGTCATTTTTTAAAATGTGATACCACATTTTAAGAATATGCTACAGTATATTTCCCCAAACACTTTATGCAGGACATTTATGTTTCCAATTTTTGCTGTTTCCAACAATGATGCTGCAAACATTCACATGCTATCTTTAATGTACCAATGTGTGTGGCTTTCTCTAGCGTAAAAGTTCAGAAGTGAAGTTGCTGGTTACACGGTATGTGCATCTTTCATCTTATTGAATGTCATTATATTCTCTTCAAAGCAGCTGTGCCAGTTTCCACTGCTATCAGCAGTGAAGGACAGTTCCCTTTGCTGGACTCCTCGGCAATCCTTAGATCTGATGGGACCAAATAACGTCCATTGTTGTTTTAATGTTCTTTTTTCTGAGTACCCATGAATATAAATTCACATTCTCAAAAGTTTATTGTCCTTTGGGGTTTCCTCTTCTGTGAATGGCCTGATCATATCTTTGTCCATTTTGTGATTTTGTTTGTTAATGCTCTACAAATGGGAAAATTCACATTAAATTCTGGTTTTTGCTTTTGTTGAAAAAACAAGATCTGGAAGTAGCCACCAGCTTTTTTACAAGGCAAGCGTTGATGGGAACTCTTGAGCTGAAGCATACACTTTTCGCTTTGCCACAGTCTGAAATACTCCTAATTAATTGCATTACTACTAGCCTACTTCACTCATTTATTCTATCTACCTGACCCCAAGAGGCATCTGAATGGGGGATCCTGTCTTAGAACCACCTGAACCAAGGTAGGGATCCAGGATTAATAGGGTTTCTCTTGAAAATATTGTTTAACAAGGTTAAACATGTAGGAATGCTATTCTTAAAAAACAAACAAAACCCCAAAACCCCTTAGTTTATTTTACAGACATATCCCTGCTTTAGGTAATTCCAAAGCATGAAAATCCAGATTTTTAAAAGCAGAAGGTGATTATTCTCCCTGTTCTAAATACTTCTGTAGGTGGATTTTAAAATTTATCAAAACTCACTATGGGATTTCTTTTAACAAAGCAACCTCCCCTAACGCAATTAAAACATACATTATTATTCATTCAACATAAACTTAACAACCTACCATTACCGCCCATTTTCTAAAAACATCTACTATATAAGGGAAGTTACATGTACACTTAGATTGTGACAGCATCTTCAGCTGATTGAAAAAAATCATACATTCATTAGCACCTGCCTTACTTAAAGGTTAGAATGATGGCAACCCTGGCAAAAATAATAGAAAAACCAGAAATGAGAGAAAGAGGAAAAGTGTGAGAGGTTTTGAGTGGCAATCAACAAATGAGTTATTCTGGGGCATTTCTTCACTGATAAGAATCTGGGAGGCAAGGCTGAGCCAAAGGAAGTGAATTATTTCCCCAGGGCACTATGTCTGCTCTTCTGGTAGCTGCTACCACATAAATATTAATGTCTGTTTTGGGTAGCATAGCCCCAATTACTACACTCACTTCAGGCATGGGTAATGCAGAAAAACAAGATATGATACATTATTAACTTCCTGATGTTCTTTGTACAAAATAAACTTTAAAAATGAATCTACCTAAACTGATTAATTTGTACTGTGATGTTATATTGTTATATTATTATTAAAGCAAGTATGAAAAAAATAATCTAAGTTCAAATTGAGTACTCTTATCACTTATTTGTTAAATTTCCTTCTACAAATACTTACTGAGTACCTACTATGTGCCAGGAACTAGAAATAAAACCTTCAAAAATCTCTGCTTTGTAGAGCTTATACAATGCTTGTCCAGCCCATTATATAGCTCTACCGCATGTGTATTCGGATATATCCTCGGCTACTGCTTACCTGGTATATCTCTACTCCTCTTGGAAGTTTAGTGTTCTTTCTGTCTCCTATGTTATTTCTTTTTTGTCATTACTCAGTCAGTCCCAAGAAGTGGCAGAATTAGATGCCTGAGGAAAAAGAGAAGAGAACATTCTCTAAAAGTGGTGCCATTTCAGAAAGATACAGAAACAAAGGTAATACAGGCCCATTTCCTATCATACTCCAAATATTCGTACTTTATCTTCTCCCAGGTAGACTTCAGAAAGATATGTGCTATGTTTACATGTTTTGATACATTTCTCCTCTGCTAAGCCAAGACTGTTTAGGGCAATAGCTTGATCTTCATTTGATGATTCCAACAATCACACTCAAAGTCACCAGAAGACACAGGGAAAGAAAATCTAAGGGAAAGAAGGTAGAAGGATTCAGAGGTAAATGAACAAAGAGCAAAAAATGTAAATGACTGTAAAGATTAGGAAGACTAGCAGTTGGGAGACTGAATTAAGATGATTGGCAGAAGCAAGATGCCTGTGGTCCTGGAACTAACAAGGAAGTTTACCAGTTCCTTAATGGAGAAAAATTTGAAGGCTGTTTAGAGTTTAAAGCAGTATTTAAGGATATTAAAGAAGATTTTGAAAATATCCCAGTTTTCTGCTTCCTGTACCACACTTGAATTCCTATCTGAAGAAACATTCCCTGTACAGAGTACCTGAAATGCATGATAAAATGTAAACATCATCTTTTTAAAAGCATGGCTGAGCTTTTTGGAATGTTCAGGAAATCACCAGAGACCAGAGCTGTAAGGAATCATGATCTGGAAAGATAACTGAGTGCTGGATAAATAGGTGTTTATTATGGGCATATCTGAAAATTCCTTGTGGTTGAGAAGGTGGATTTTGAAGGTCTGTGCATGCAGAGAACAGAAGTCAAACCTGTGAGCTAGATCAGAGACCAAAACAATCAAAAAGTGGTACTTTTAATGGCAATTAAGCTAGGTAGCTAGACAGCTACACAGATAGCTAGACAGAAGAAATCTCTCCATGGGCAATGCCTAACCATATAAATCTAGACATTCCCCATACAAATTTGAAGCTGTAATTCACAGTAATTATATAACCAAAAAGCCCAAGGTAAATATGAATTTTAAATAGTCCCAAATTACCTACAAGAATGACAAAAATGTCATGAAGAACCTAGGGGTAAGATGGCAGTAAAGACACAGTCCTACTAGAGAATGGACTTGAGGATATGGGGAGGGGGAAGGATAAGCTGTGACAAAGTGAGAGAGTGGCATGGACATATATACACTACCACTACTAGTGGGAAGCAGCCACATATAGCACAGGGAGATCAGCTTTGGTGGTTTGTGACCACCTAGAGGGGTGGGATAGGGAGGGTGGGAGGGAGGAAGATGCAAGAGATATGGGAACATATGTATAACTGATTCACTTTGTTATAAAGCAGAAACTAACACATCATTGTAAAGCAATTATACTCCAATAAAGATGTTAAAAAAAAAAAAACCTTACACTACATCAAGAACAATAGAAACTGGGAAAATATTTTTAAAAATCTTTAAAATCTTGATAGAAAATAGCTGTCACTCTAGAATACCCAGAAAAATGATTGTTTTTATTTGGAATGAGGGCAAAATTAAAGATGCTTTGAAGCATTAGTAGCAACAACCAGAATTGAGTTCACCAGTAGCAAACCTTCACTAAAAGAACTTCTAAAATTATACTTCAGGAAGAAGGAAAATGATCCTTGAAGCAAAGTCTGGAATTCAGGAGACAATAGTGAGAAAAAAAAAAAAAACTGGTAAGGAAAAAAACAGAAAAAACAGAAACAAAACAAAACAAAACAACTGGTAAGGCTGAGGGAAAAACTAAACAACACTGACTGTTAATAATAATAGTAATAATTATAATATCTCACTGTGGAGTTGAAAATATGGGGGAAAACTACCTCTCAAGAAAGATGGCTCTTGTGCTTTGAGGCAGCAATACTTAAAAGACATAATTTAGACAGTGTCATACTGACACATGAGTAAGTAAACAAAGCAATGAAATAGGAAAGGGAGCCCAGAAAGAGACCAACATGTACGTAGAAACTTGATATTTGCCTTGGCAGATCAGTGGGGGGAAGATGGACTGTTTAGTATATTGATTTCGCAACTGGAAAAAAGCAAATCAAGACCACACCGTGAATTATGACTCACACCATACATAAAATTCAATGCCAGATGGACATACCTGTGGAAAGCAAAACTCCAAAATGCTTGCAAGACAATATAGGAGAATATTGTTCTGCCCTCGATTCACAAAACTATTTCATTTAAGACCATTTACAAAAGCACAGTACAGGAAAAGAGTGAAAAATATGTCAACATTTATATCTGGAACTGATTATCATCAAAGACGTCATAAAGAGAATAAAAACACAAGCCTCCAACTGGGAGAAGTTATTTGCAAAACACACAACTGTCAAAGACGAGAAATCAGAACGTAGCAAAGACTTCTATAAATCAACCATAAGAAGTCAAACCAAGAGAAAGAACAAAAGGCGGTTCATGGAAGAGTTAACATGAATGGTTTGTGAGCAAATTAAAAGACGCTTAATTGTATTAGCAGTCAAGGAGAAGGAAAATAAAATCACCGTAAAATACCGTCTCACCTCCCACACACGAGGGAAACAAGAAAATATCTTATTAGAGTACGTGAGGCAACAAGAACACCCTTTGAACACCGGTGAGAGTGAAGATCAGCACAACTTGTTTGGAGACAATTCTCATCCCTTGGTCATGTTTAACAGCCCTTTGATGTAGCAGTAACTCTCTAAGGAGTGTGCTCTATGAGTGAGAGAAGAACATAACCCCATTTGATACCATGCTTCTACTGTATAATAGAAGTAAAGCAAAAATCACAACATTTGGTATATTCTATTTCTTAAGTTAGGTGGGTGTTTTATCACTTTTCTGTAAACTGTACCTACATGTTATATATAGCCTTTGGGGGAAAATGAGGTACCTATTAGAAACTATGTATTGTTCTATGTTACAATGCATAAGTAAATCAGTTGGTAAACTGAAATTCTCATTTCATGGTGGCTTCATAGCATGGATGTAATGATTCTAAATCTGTCATCTACGTGTGGTCCTGTGTCAAAGACTGTCTCCTCCCCACATAGAGACAGATCTTGGAATTGTAAAGATGCCTCCTTCCACTCCAGTTCAGCCCTGCCTCGTTACCTAGCTGAGAAGATTTGTAGTCCCCTGCCCAGCACAAGCAGATAAGGCATGCAGTTTTCCTGGGCCCTAGACTGTGTGTGGAGGTGTGGCACCTCTGATTTTACACATCCTCAGCTTCTCCTCCAGAGCACACACGCAGCCAGCATGCCAAGATGTGACCTATCCAGATACCAGTAACCTCACAGAACCTGGAACCACCCTCACTTTGGAACCTCAGATACTGCTTCTGGGTCTGGCTTCTTGCACCAGACTTCTCCTTCTCTTGGGGTGGACCCTTCTACAGACAGCCTTTCCCCTCCTCACCACCATCACCACTTTTCTCTACCACAAGGCTGCTCAGCTTCCAAGTATTTCAGAAAAGTACATAGCTACTGGAGAGGGAGGATCACTGGTGTCACACACCCAGGCTTTACTTGGGCCCTTCAGGAATAATCCACACAGGGATATCACCTATCCTGGTAGAGTGAAAGAAGCGAAGTTCCAGAGTTTGATGGTTTGTATCAGGTTAGAAAATTTCCAACATCTTCAGCTGTATTTCAATCCTGACATTGGATTGCTTACTAACTCTTGTAATTATTTTATCTCTTTTGATATGCATCGTTTTAGAATTCTGATAGGGTTGTGATAGCCCTGGCAAGTAGAGTTAATCAGAGGGTTGCAGAAAACATTGAAAAGGCAGAAGCCGCAAAAAAATTCCCAAACCTCATGCCACCCCTTCAAAAATTATTAATTATACACAACTTAGAAGCTTTCATTTGAATGTGGTTGATTCACTGTGGCTGTGCCTCTGTAATCCCCTTTATCCTTAAGATGTTCCGTGGTCTGACACCAACATCACTTCGGCTTGCAACGAGTTAGTCCTGTTGCTTTTCCAATTTATATAAGACATATTTCCTTCTGAATTGATCCCCCTGGACAGTGGTTTCCAGACTTTTTAGCCTGCAAGTCTGTATTTGATTTGAGGTAGACTCATAGCTTTCAAAGAAGTGTTGAATGCCACATAAATATTTAAAGACGATAAAAAAGGAGTTTTGAGAATTTGAGGTCGAGTTCTTATACAGCTAAAAAACATGGTTGAAAGTCACTGACAAAGTGTATAGAAAAGCACAAGAAAAGAAGACAGACATGTCCTAATTAGGATGTCACTGTTTTGGTGTAGAATTTTCCAAAATGAATAACACTGTGCCCATCATTCTCTTAAGTTTGGAATAACAAAGCCGACAGCCCTGCACTGACATCTTCTGTTCCACGTGGGCTAGTCATTCTTTTATTCATTGTGCTATTCATGAATATCATGATCCTAATCTGACTCATATTTCAGTAATTAAAGAAAAACTTAGCTATGGTTCTCAAAAAAACATGTCTCTGCTTTCAGCTTTTTTTTTTTTTTTTTTTTGGTGTGTGTTCTTCATAAACTTTGGGAGTTTTCACAGTAAAGAGGACTATCAGTTGTAGCATCCTCATTAGGGAGTTGCATCTGTTTACACTAGCTTTTTATAGCAAATATAAGAAGTGTATTAAAAATGCAAAATATGATCTCTGTATCTGCCTCTCATAGAAACTGCTAAATGTTATCATCCATAATGCATAAGAGTTGGTAACTTTTTGCACATTTTCATTTTCTCATTATTTCCTTTCCCAAACTTAGAAAATTAAGTTGGCAAACTGAAATTTCTCAAAAGCTTCAGAAGGTGGTTTCTTGGTCTTTGAGTCATTGACTTAGCATCAAATAAATTGTAGAAGAGGGGAAGAACTTGGTGAACACGATTAATATAAATAACCATATATGTAAGTCCAAATCTCCCCTTTTTCCTCAAATAACCTTTATCAAGGCTCAGACAATTACCATATTTCCCATTCCACTTAGCTTTATGAATTGGCTTCTGTTAATTAGTTTGAATTACTATTGTTTTCCTTTTAATTACAAAATAATTATTGTTCTTTTTTGAACATTTGAAAAATACAAGAGACTAAAGAAAAATATTAACATCTGCTGAATATTCCACCTTCTAGAGACAATAAAAAGCTTCTTCACAGCCTAGGGAACACGTAGAATGAAACAGCAACCTACAGAATTGGAGAAAATGTTTGCAAACCATATAGCTGATAAGGGGTTAATATTCCAAGTATATAAGAAACTCCTTAAACTCAATAGCAAGAAAAACACAAACCAACGTGATTTTAAAACGGGCAAAGGACTTGAATAGACATTTCTCCGAAGAAGACATACAAATGCCCAAAAGGTGTATGAGAAGATGCCCGACATCACTGACCATGGGGAAACGCACAATAAAACCACAAGGAGATATCACCTCATACCTGTTAGGATGGCTATTATAAAAGAAAAAGATGACAGGTGTTGGCAAGGATGGGGAAGAAGGTGGAACCCATATTCACTGCTGGTGGGAATGTAAACTGGTGCAGCCTCTATGGGAAACACTATAGAGGTTCCTCAAAAAACTAAAAATAGGGCTTCCCTGGTGGCGCAGTGGTTGGGAGTCCGCCTGCTGATGCTAGGGGACACGGGTTCGTGCCCCGGTCCAGGAAGATCCCACGTGCCGCGGAGCGGCTGGTCCCGTGGGCCTTGGCCGCTGGGCCTGCGAGTCCGGGGCCTGTGCTCTGCGACAGAAGAGGCCGCGGCAGTGGGGGGCCCGTGTACCGCGAAGAAAAGCAAAAACAAAAACCTAAAAATAGAAATGCTATATGACCCAGCAATCCCACTGCTGGGTATACACCCAGAAGAATTGAAATGAGGATCTCAAAGAAATATCTGCATTGCCATGTTCATTGCAGCATTATTCTCAATAGCGAAGAAGTGGAAACAACCTCCGTGTCCATTGCCAGAGGAGTGGATAAAGAAAATGTGGTTCATTACAACGGGATGTTATTTTAGCCTTAGAGAAGGAAATCCTGCCGTTTGCGACAACAGGGATGAACCTGGAGGACACTGTGCTAACTGAAATAAGCCAGTCACAGAAGGACAGATACTGCATGATCCCACTTATCTAAGGCATCTAACCTAGTCAGACACATAGAAGCAGAGAGTAGAATGGTGGTTGCCAGAGGCTAGGAGGGTGGGTGGGATGCGGGACCTGCTGTTCAGGCATAAAACTCATTATGCAAGATAACTGATTAAGTCCTTGAGATTTGCACTGTGCTTATACCGCTTACTAATACGGTATGGTGTCCACACAATTCTGTTTAGAGGGTAGATCTCATGTCAAATGTTCTCACCACAATAAAAAAGAGAGAGGGAGAGACAAATAGATTTTGTCTTAACATTCTCTCTCTCTGTTGAATGTTGTTTTGTTTTCAAAACAAAACTTGAGCTCTTTAATACTGCATTACCACTGAATTACCTTGAAATGTAAAGTTGATATTTTTTGTGAACTGGCACATTGTTCTTCCTGTTGAATTTTAAAATTTGACTTCACTGAGGGGAATTTCATTTTCTCTCATCTGAAATTACAAACAGATCTCTTCTGTGCCTGAGTTAAGCATGAAATTGAGGTAATTAAAGATGAGTAAAGCTAAAAGTTCCCTGAGCAAAATCAAAGTAAAAAAAAAAAAAAAAATTAAAGACTGTTGTGACTGAAGTAGCATTACTCATAAATCTTCTGGGGGTTGTGTTTTTGTCTTTGTTTTAATTTTTTCTGTTTTCTTTTTCCGTATAGGTTTAGATCAACATTCGAATCCAAGAGACTGGCTGGAATGGATTGCAAGCAGGTGGGTTACTGCAGTGGTCTTTTCTTCATTCCTGTAAATGCTTGCTTGTTTGTCGAGCAAATGTTCATTATGTGCCCATGGTGTGCCATTCCACGGCACTAAAACGCCAATGCATCACATATAGGCAGCCAATTGCCAATTTATGAATTTCTAGCCTACTGTCAGTGCCCTCAGCCAGAGACCACCAGGAACCCCTTTGTAGCTAAACAAGTTGGGTTTATTACTCACCACAGCACGGAGGAGCACATGACATGGGGAACCATGGGGCATCTCAGTAAAATCAGAAGGAACCTGTTACAAGACTTAGGCTTGGATTGGGTGATTGGGAGAGGGTCTAAGGAAGCAGAGTTTGCTCCAGATGCGATGTTGTTAGAAAAAGAGGGTATTTCTAGGTTTGGGTGTTTTATTTGGTTATTTTGGCACAATAACCATGTTTTTTGTCTGTGTTTAGACAGAATTATGACGCGGTCTTGCTCTATTTCATTTTATCCTTGTCTCAGGGTGATCTCATCTGGGGTTAGAGATTGTCTGTGTCCAACGGAAGAATAAAATGACCTGGCTCTGAGTGTCAGACCAGCTTGTAATAGCATTGAGGTCTACCTGTAAAACTCAGTTCCAGATATTGAGGGCTGCCTTCTTTTGTTTTTCTTCTGTGCTGGCCTCCTCCCCACTGGGAACAGACCCCCAGAGTCACTCTGTTCCTTCATCCTGCTTTGCTTAGGGTGGCTCACTTTCCAGCCTTGCCTCTGCTGTGGCCACCTGCCCAGGGACTCCTTTCCTGCTCTGTGGCCTGTGCCTGAACAGGAGTACAGTCAAGCCCCTCCCACACTGCCTGGATCAGATGAGGAGGCAGGTATACTGCGGGCATCCCTTCCTGGAACTTCAAGGGTCCCGGGCATCCCAGCTCCTCTTTTCCCCTCGCTCCCCACAGTTCATCAATCTCCAATCATCATTCATTCTACAGACTTGCTACCGTGCACTTCTATTCACCTTCGTCGCCAGTACCTTAGGCCAACCTACTGTGCACTTTCAATAGCAGTATTAGCCACCTGGTCTCCCTGCTGTCATCCTTGACCCTTACGACTCTTCCCGTAGACGGCTTCTAGAATAATCTTCCACAAATGCAAATCTGATGCTGTCCTGCCCACCTTTAACTCTCCACGACATTTAAGAGAAAGACCAATATCATTCCAAAGCTTGCCATGATGTGACCTTTACGTATCTCTCCAACATGTAGCTTTGTCTCACTTCATTCTTAGTACTCTAGCTGCGAGACAGTTCTTTTTGCTACTCAAATGGCCTCTATATGCATATTTCCTCCCATGTCTTGACCTTTACACATGATCTTCCCTCTACTTGGAACCCATCCTTCCTCCTTTTCTCTCCAACCTCCAGTTTACATCTAATTCACCCTTAAAACCTCAGCCTAACCCTGCCTTAAATAAGAAGCCCCAGCCCAAGCAGCTCCCTTGTTGAACGCTACCAGAACCCACGGTCCCCTCTTCATAACACTTAGTGCCCTTTATTATGATCACTCAATGTATGCTTTGCCCAAAAGACCATTCGCTCTGTAAGGAGAAGCTTATTTGAGTGGTTCATAGCTATACCCCAGTGTCTGGCATGCAGTGGATGCTCATCATAATATTTGTTGAATATGTGAACATATTAATCCATTAATTAAATTTGGCATACAAATAAAAATGCTATAGTAAGTTTTACAACATTATATATCACTGTTAGTCCTAAGGCCTGTTCTAAATTTAATAAATAGGATTATATAAGCTATCTAGGGAAATTGACTAATATGTCAAATACTGTTCTGTGAGAAGATGGGACCTGAATTCTGGTCAAAAAAGAATCATAAATAACTTTCCATAACACATCTCAATTATAGTAGGTGGGCTGTCCATGATTTCTCACGTATCTTTGTATTAAATTCTATTTTCTGTTGTGCCATTTAATTTTTATATTTTTTGTCTCCTTTCTCTTCAAATAGATCATAGGAACCTTGAAGACAAGGAATACATCTCACATTTATTTGTATTTTCTAAAATTCCAAGCAGTTTCAGACATACACCAGGACTAGGGTAAATGTTGGTCTATTAGATTTGATTTCTGCCCTTAATGAATTGGGCTTGCTTAATAAGATAATCAGTTTCGGGCTTCCCTGGTGGCACAGTGGTTGAGAGTCCGCCTGCCGACGCAGGGGACATGGGTTCATGCCCCGGTCCAGGAAGATCCCACATGCCGCGGAGCGGCTGGGCCCGTGAGCCATGGCCGCTGAGCCTGCGCGTCCGGAGCCTGTGCTCCGCAACGGGAGAGGCCACAACAGTGAGAGGGCCGCGTACCACAAAAAAGAAACAAAAGAAAAGAAAAAAAAGATAATCAGTTTCCATGAAATAAATAAGTGACATCTGCTTCCTCTTGGTCTTGTGAATTATTGCTCATTCATTATTCATTTGGCCACTCACTGTTTATAGGACCTTTGCATATTGGCTCTATGTTAAGTATTTGTTGTACAATACGAAGGAAAAGCAGCTATCTTCAGGAGTTAGTAAATAAATTGATAATCATAAGGTGAGATAAATGCTAATGGTATAAACACAGAAGAAGCATAAACCCTGACTAAGGGAGTATATGAGGTCTTAAAGAGGGGGGAAGAGAGCGTGCCCAAGTTATTGTTTTCAACAGCATAGAGGTATACAAGAGTAGGGGAGTTGGGGCCTTCCCTGGTGGCACAGTGGTTGAGAATCCGCCTGCCAATGCAGGGGACATGGGTTCTAGCCCTGGTCCAGGAAGATCCCACATGCCGCGGAGCAACTCAGCCCGTGCACAACTACTGAGCCTGCGCTCTAGAGCCCGCGACCCACAACTACTGAAGCCTGCGCACCTAGAGCCCGTGCTCTGCAGCAAAGAGCAGCCCCCGCTTGCTGCAACTAGAGAAAGCCCGCGTGCAGCAATGAAGACCCAATGTAGCCCCCAAAAATTAATTAATTAATTAAAAAAAAATACAAGAGTAGGGGAGTTGATTGGCATCCAGGAAACAGGTAGGCTAATAGAAGAGAATAAATTGGGAAAAGTATGTTGGATCTGGCTTTGGACTGTGAGCTATATTGTTATGATTTCATCCTGTCGAGTGGTGTGTAGATGCCATAATGTGCCGCCCAGATCCCCCTTCAAAAATAAAGGATTTAACTTCACCAACTGCTGCCAGCAGAAAGCCCTCAGCCCTCCCTGATTGGCCCCCCTCCAGGGACTGCCTCAACTGAAGGAGGCCATCTCATCGAAGGTCATGCCTCCTTCTCATGGTGGCCCACACTCAATGACTGATTGACATGGGCAATAAAGCCTGGTTCCTTGACCCCAACTCGGGACAACTCAGATGGGTTATCCCAACCTCAGAACTTCTCAGATGAGGCCCCATGGAGACAGATTCTCAGTGTCACTTCTCCCCCTGCTTAATCCTGCAATTTTTTCTTCCTTTCCATCAGTGTTGATCCTAAAACCATTCCCTAATAAAACTCCTACACAGTAACAGAGTTTCCAAGTCTTCCTACCTAGGAAACCAACCTGCAACAGGTGGTGGTAGGGAGTCATCAACGGGTCTTAAGCAAGAAAGTGACACAACCAAATATATATATTTTTTAACATGAGCTTTCCTGCACTTACGAACACTAATTAAGTTTTAAAGAAAATGCACATCAGTTAATTTCATTAGGGATTATTCCTGTAGGGCTGAAAAAGCTGGTATGGCAGATGCAAAAACATGTAGTGTTGATATTTTTCAGTGATGGATCATTTCTCTTCATTACTGACACCGTATTCATCTTTTCAGGATTTTTTTTTTTTTTTTTTTTTTGCGGTACGCGGGCCTCTCACTGTTGTGGCCTCTCCCGTTGCGGAGCACAGGCTCCAGATGCGCAGGCCCAGTGGCCATGGCTCACAGGCCCAGCCGCTCCACGGCATGTGGGATCTTCCCGCACCAGGGCACGAACCCGTGTCCCCTGCATCGGCAGGCGGACTCTCAACCACTGCGCCACCAGGGAAGCCCCTCAGGATATTTTTAAAACGTCAGAATTTATTAAACTTTGAGAGCAAAAGAACTATAAAGTAAAATCTTTATATGTAGAACTTGATAATCAGGAAATTATTCTAAGACATAAAACACATTCCTGATGTATCATCCTAGGTATAAAATGGGAAAACAAGAAAATTTCCCCAACATTTACACTAGCTTTTAAAATTCTTTGACTTTACTATGATTATTTAGATTCTACAAAATGGGATTGTTTTGTTCCACCATCAGATGATTGAAAAGTACATCCTTTTAATTCTGTCTTCCAAATGTTTAAATCCTAAAGACAGATTAGGTCAACCAATGCAGAATTATATTGATTAAGGGCTGTAGTTGCCCTTCTGTATTCTCAGTTCTTTCTTCCACCTCTGTTGAAAATTATCAGATTACCTTTACATTATTCATTCAATCTACCGTTATTGAGAATCTATTATAAGGAAGTTACAGAGATTGGTCATAAATAAAACCCATCCAGACCTACTAATGGAAGACCCAACCCCTGACGTTTCCTTCTCACATATCGTTGGGAGTGTCTCACATGAGTTCCCATAAATCCAAACACCATGGGGTCGGCTGCTGTGTTGGTGATCCTGTTTCCTTCCTCCCCTGCTTTGGCTCCTTAGTGCTGAGTACGACCACTTTTACTTTCATGGGAGTTTTCTACATGCTGCAGACACAACAGTCTCCTGAAGGCACCCCTGGGGTTCCCTAGGCTTCGAAGAGTGGAAATTCTCTCATGCCAGTTTCTCCAGATTCTCCTCAGCCCCAAGGTGAAGCACTGGAGTGCTGCAGTTGTCAAAAGGCTGTGTCTAGTTCAAAGAGCAGGATGGCTCCTCCCCTGTTCTGTGTTTCCCCCTGTCATGGGGTGTCTCCATTTTACTCCCTCAGGCATTAGTCCTCATGCTGGTACCGGAAATGAGCTGGGACAGGGACACCATGCTGAATGCAGACTTGCTCTTACCTTCAGTAACTAAGGTTTTGTCAACCTTTTCGTGTCCAACTCCTTCTCTTGGAATGATTTTCCTTCCAAGAATCCTCTTCATTCCTTGTATGCGTAGACTTATATGGATCTATCCCACAGTTCACTCAGTATTTCTGAACCCTGTAGCGGTCACAATTTAGAGGGGAGATACTGCAAAACAAATTATTATGCAATGTCTGCCTTAAGAGATTCTAGAATTTCTCTAATTGCTAACACACCTCAGGATGAATTGAAGCCATCAAATATTTGTAAATGTCAAGGAGAAGAGAACAAATTGCTGCTGTTTCCAAGCACCCCACTCTTTTTCCTCAGATTATCATAAGTTCCAGATTTTTATTAATATATTTTTAAAAGAATAACTGATTCAGTACTGTTCCAAATTTTGAGAATCATCTTATCTCACAGAAACAAGATTTAAACATTTGTGTGGATGAGGGAGATTTATTTAAAAGGTTACTGAGAATTTTATTTTAATACTTTAGAGTCTTTCTTGACAAAAGGTGATAGTAAAACATTAAAAGGGTTATAATCTTAAAAGTGGAAAGAGGATTTGTAACAAAGTCAAGCAAAAAAAAAAAACCTTTGAGAATTGTATGAAAAAAATTGTAATTTTCAACATAAAAAAATTAATCCCTATTCATCATTCAATATATCATCATTTAATATGAAGGACAGCAGAATACACTTATAAAACACTGAATAAATTTGCATTTTAGAGTAATTTACTTTTCACTAACATAATTTGGATGACTCAAGTGAAACATAACGCAGTTAACTGAACAGATTATTTCAGGTATAAATTTTACAGGCAAAATATATGTCAGATACAACTCACATTTTTATTCCTAAGAGAAATTGTGAGCACTTTACAATGATAATCATGTTGCAAAAATCATAAAGTTCCAATATATTTGAATGACTTAACTTCGATAAGACTTTCTTTTTTTCCTTTATAATCATGAGTTCAACTTCTACATCCAGCACTTTCATTATCCAGAATACTATTCTATGTCATTCAGAATTGTTTCTTCATACACTGAGGGTTTATTGCAGAGAATTACACAAGATGTTAGGATTTGTTAGAATAAAAAAATCAAAATTGGGGCTTCCCTGGTTGCGCAGTGGTTGAGAGTCCCCCTGCCGATGCAGGGGACATGGGTTTGTGCCCCAGTCCGGGAGGATCCCACATGCCGCGGAGAGGCTGGGCCCGTGAGCCATGGCCGCTGGGCCTGCGCGTCCGGAGCCTGTGCTCCGCAACGGGAGAGGCCACGGCAGTGAGAGGCCCGCGTACCGAAAACAAACAAACAAACAAAAACGAAAAATCAAGATTGTATTTGAGTAGATGGCAACAATAATATTAGCTATCTGCATTTCCAATTCCAGATAGTTAGGACTACTTGATTTTTAAAGACATATAAGGAAGAAGTCTACAACCTCCCTGTATCACCATTTCCAGCAACGAACAGCCCATATTGCAGGAAGTTTGACACAAGTGCTGGTTTTGATTTACAGACTTACACCCCGTGTTTCTTTAAAAAAAAAAAAAAAAAAGTTAATGTTATCACCTTGTAAAAAACCTTTGAGAATTGTATGAAAAAAATTGTAATTTTCAACATAAAAAAATTAATCCCTATTCATCATTCAATATATCATCATTTAATATGAAGGACAGCAGAATACACTTATAAAACACTGAATAAATTTGCATTTTAGAGTAATTTACTTTTCACTAACATAATTTGGATGACTCAAGTGAAACATAACGCAGTTAACTGAACAGATTATTTCAGGTATAAATTTTACAGGCAAAATATATGTCAGATACAACTCACATTTTTATTCCTAAGAGAAATTGTGAGCACTTTACAATGATAATCATGTTGCAAAAATCATAAAGTTCCAATATATTTGAATGACTTAACTTCGATAAGACTTTCTTTTTTTCCTTTATAATCATGAGTTCAACTTCTACATCCAGCACTTTCATTATCCAGAATACTATTCTATGTCATTCAGAATTGTTTCTTCATACACTGAGGGTTTATTGCAGAGAATTACACAAGATGTTAGGATTTGTTAGAATAAAAAAATCAAAATTGGGGCTTCCCTGGTTGCGCAGTGGTTGAGAGTCCCCCTGCCGATGCAGGGGACATGGGTTTGTGCCCCAGTCCGGGAGGATCCCACATGCCGCGGAGAGGCTGGGCCCGTGAGCCATGGCCGCTGGGCCTGCGCGTCCGGAGCCTGTGCTCCGCAACGGGAGAGGCCACGGCAGTGAGAGGCCCGCGTACCGAAAACAAACAAACAAACAAAAACGAAAAATCAAGATTGTATTTGAGTAGATGGCAACAATAATATTAGCTATCTGCATTTCCAATTCCAGATAGTTAGGACTACTTGATTTTTAAAGACATATAAGGAAGAAGTCTACAACCTCCCTGTATCACCATTTCCAGCAACGAACAGCCCATATTGCAGGAAGTTTGACACAAGTGCTGGTTTTGATTTACAGACTTACACCCCGTGTTTCTTTAAAAAAAAAAAAAAAAAAGTTAATGTTATCACCTTGTCTTTTCTTGAAGGGCTGGGGGTTTAAAGCCTAGGAGAGAGAAGTCAAAAGGTTGGTGATGTCTAACAGAAGCAAGATCTATACAGAAAAGCAGCAGTGCACTAAGACATTTTATTTAGTTTGAATTTGGAAGTGGTCTTAAAAGAGCTTAGAATGCCTAAGAAAGAATGATTCTTTTTTGGTTTTTTTTTTTTAACTTGGAACTATACAACCCTATTTGGAGCAATTGGACTAATATTGCTACGAGCCAACTGCGTCCTTACAAGTGGAGTTCATTCAATCTATGCTACTCATAGATTTCTAGACAAGTCTACCTTACACCTTACCACTTGAACACATGGTCAACACATGAACAGCTCATTCTTACTTTTAGCAGATACAGAAACAGTTATAAATTCTAGACCAAGGTGACAAAATATTTAAATTATACATGCTAGGCTTGTACCTTCCAGAGACCACTTAGCTTAAAATGTGTATGACTATTAAGGTTTTTATGGGGGGAGGGTGTATGAAACATATGCACACATTTGCAACATATATGTCTTTTAACCTCCAGATTTTAAGAATACTTTTAGCAACGTGAGCTGTATTTTTTTGCTTTTGGTCTACCTGATTTCAACATTAAGCCATGTGTAAAAATTAACTGTAATGACATTTATAGGTCTCCAGGTAGCATTATGAGAAATTTAAAATTAGTTTATATTTTTAAATATAGCATTAGAAACATTGTCAGTCGATAGTAAATGATAAAAAGAAAATCTTTTGAAAGTTTCCCCATGTTTCCATCAATAAAATATAACTAGACTTATTTGAGATGTCCATACTCTTTTCAATTGAAAATATTTTTGTAAGAAAAGAATTCTTCCTTCATATTCTCATGCATTTAACTTATTATTTAATAAATAATCTATTAATTTATTAAATATTAATATTTATAACATGTCACAGTGTTTAATATTCATTAATGTATTATTATTATATTCATTTAATTTAGTTCTTTGCAGAATTTTAATGACCATGGTTTTTGTGGTCTCCTCTGTTTATGTATAATTTATATAGTTTTAAATTTTATAAGGATACTTTGTAAGAAGCACGTGCTCAGTTTTGTTCATTGTGACCAAATATATTTTTGTGGTGCTCATATTTTCACGATTCTCACAAGTCATTTTTTAACGTAGAGAGGCAATTTTAACATGATTTGTGTTGATTTTTAGAAATCCAGGAAGTTTAAGCAGATTTAAACATTCACGTCATACCATTTCACAATGAACCTCATGCTGCGGCCAGCTGCATTTAAATCTTATGACAATTCTCATGACAAGAATTTGTTCTGTGATTTGAATGTTTTATGTTTTGTGTTTGAACTTGATTTTTGGTTTTGAACACGATAAACCATTATTTTAATCCTCATTTCTGGTTATTATGCCTTTGATTCAGTAAGGAACTCTCATTCATTAGTCATTAATTCTTAATTTTATGGACCAAGCAATTTAATTGTGCATCTCTAAAATAAATATGGAGAAGTTGAAAATATTCTCTGAGGAAAAACGTACTAATGTTTACTAGCAAATTTACTAATAATTACTGGTATACTACCATTAATGAACTATTACAGATCAAATGCAAAAGATACAGTTCATACATTACATCTTTTAATAAAAATACATCTCTAATACACAACATATTCTCTTGGGTGTGACAAACCTTAATACACTCTCTCAAATGATGGCTCATTTCTCCTGTCAAAATCCTAACTTTACCACTGGGTATTTTGGGATATGTTACTTAACATCTCTGTGCCTCAGTTTGCTTACCTGTAAAATGGGGATAATAGTAGTACCAACTCATGAGCTGCTGTCAAAATTTATATTCGTTTTCTTTTGCTGCTGTAACTAATTATCACAAGTTTAGCTTCTTAAAGTAACACCCATTTACTATATCTCACAGTTCTCTAGGTCAGAATTCCAGGTAGAACATGGCTCAACTGGGTCCTGTGCTTAGAGTTTCACAAGGGCAAAAACAGCAAAACTATGTTCCTTTCCAGAGGTTCTAGGGATGAATCTGCTCCTGAGCTCATTCAGGTTGTTGGCTGAGTTCAGTTCTTTGCAGTTATAGGTCTAAGGTCCTCCTTTCCTTGTGGACTGTCAGCTTGGGGTCAGTCTTTGATTTTACAGGCTGTCATTATTTCTTCTCATGCTTTCCATGTGTCTCTCTCCAGCTATGGTGGATTGAGTCTCTATCATACTTTGAATCTTTCTCACTTCTGCTACATCTCTCTGATTTCCAGCCAGAGAGAGTTCTGTGTTTTTAAGGGCTCGTGTGATAAAATTGGCCCATAAAAATAATCTCCCTAATTTAAGGTCCATAATCATATTTATATCTGCAAAATCCCTTTTGTCATCTATGTAATATATTCACACGTTCTGGGAATTAGGATGTGGAAATCTTTGAAGGGCTATTATTCTGCCTATACCACAAGATTAAATAAATTAATTCATGGAAAGTGCTTAAAACAATGTTTAATTCAAAACTGGTTCTTATTTTTTATATCTTAATAACTGTGGAGTTTCATATATACTGTGTACCATGACATCATCTGCATCCAACATTTTGTACTGACCCATCATCAGCATTTATTAGTGTGATGGGCTGTGGCTGTATTATTAAACCACAACATTTAAAAGAAAATCACTCTGCCACAGTCATTTTTTGTAGTGTCAAACTAAAGTGATATTTAAAAATATATTTAAAAGCTAAAGTCAAATTAGAATATATCTTTCAGTTGTGAGTTATCACTTTAGAAGAGAAATTTTATGTATTTAACTAGGAAAATAATTCAATCTGAGCACTTGACAGGCTTTGGGCTATTGCTATCACTTTGACATTAGAAAGTTAACAGCAAGCAGGCAAGCTTATCAATGCATTAAAAAAAAAAACGTTGTTTTAGGGTGTCAGTTCGATCAAAAACTCAAACACAGATATATTTTAAGTCTACAGCAGTTCTTGGTTATAGGAAAGTCATCTCAATGTTCTTAAATAGCAATCTATTAATATTTCCAAAAGGTTTTGAAATTACAACATAAAATGTAAAATATCTCATAGGAGACTAGAACATCCCTTCATAATACATGGAGTCCAGCTGGAGAAATATTTAGGCCTGAGGAAAGTTTTTGTAAAAATATATTACAGTTGTTTATGTGAATCCTTTTCTCTGGCTTAAGCTCTGAAGAAAGAAACTGTGCTTCTTTTTACATTTTGGAATCCTTAATTCTACATAGAAGAGTTTGTTAAGTGGAATTTAACATGTTGCTTCATAAACATGGCAAAGTAAAAGTAAAATTAGCTAGGCTTCAATACCCATAAATATGTTAAGATTTTCATTTTGGCTTTCATATGAAGTATGATTATTTCTTCAATTTCACAGAGTAAAAATCAAAATGAAACAAACAGAATTTCTAAGGTACTATTTCCCTCCAGTCGCATTACAAGATTAAAATCTGTACATCTGGAGTGTTATATATTTTCCAGATGCTTTTCAAGCATTTAATTTTCTATTTATTGCTCTAAGAGTCTGTCATTACTTTGATGTGGCAGATGAAAAGACCAGAAACTATTTAACATGCTAAAAGCTAGTAGGCAAAACAAAGCAAAAAATTATACACACAAAAAACCCTACGGCTTCCCTGGTGGCGCAGTGGTTGAGAGTCCGCCTGCCGATGCGGGGGACATGGGTTCGTGTCCCGGTCCGTGAAGATCCCACATGCCGCAGAGCAGCTGGGCCCGTGAGCCATGGCCGCTGAGCCTGCGCGTCTGGAGCCTGTGCTCCGCAACGGGAAAGGCCACAGAAGTGAGAGGCCCTCGTACCGCAAAAAAAACAAAACAAAAAAAGCCCTAATGATCAATATGATCCTCGTAGACTTTTAGACTGACATCTCTCAAATCCTTTAAGTAACAAGATGATTGATAAATAAATACACACCTTATTAAATACAATGGCAAATTGATTTGTTCTGAGAATAACCTCTAGGGCTGAGAGGAACTAAGTCTCCCCAGTTCTGACTCTGAAATCTATACTAAATGGAAAAGGTCAAATAGAAAAACAAAACTTCAATAAAGGGGGTGTTGAGGGAGAACTAAAAAGGACACATTAAAAAAGAGAAACAAACAAAAAAAACTGTTCAGAACGTGCCCATGGAGCCATTTATAATTCCTGGGTATAACTCACTATTTAAATTACTTGTCTCTTAATTATCTGGGCTGCAATTTATCTCCTGGTCACATGTTTTAGGCAGAACACAGGCTAGACCAAAACAAAATAGTGATCAATGGGAATTAGTTCCATGATGTACTGTTGATCGCATATAAAACAGGAGGATTTAGTGTTTGTCACTTTGTGGAAAAGAGTTTGTTTTCTTCCACAGATGCAGCCATTAGTTAGGAGCAAAACATATGGCTGGAGGGTAATTAAGATGCTGGTGCCCAACAGAATATGAATAAATAAACCCCATTTATCTCTCTCTGCCCCTACTGGCCTTTGTAACAGAACTTTGGCCCATAAATATCAGTTCTATTTAATGACATGGGGAATTTTGAGGGAAAAGCAAGTTTAGGGAAGAGAGGAGAGGATATCCAGAATATAGTTTGCACATGCTAAATTTAAGATGTCTGTTAGACATTCATCTGTTGGGATCAACAGACAGATAAATCAAACTCAAGAAAAAGGCTGGAGATATGAATTTGGGAGTTAAGTATATGATGGCATCTAAAGCCACTGGGAAAGAATGAGATTACCCTGGGAATAAAAGACAGCTGAGGACTGAACCCGTGGTTCTCTAGCATTAGATGTCAGGCAGAGGAGAAACAAACAAACAAAAGGAGACTGATAAGAAGCAGCAACTAAATAAGAAGAAAAAAGAATGGTGCCCTACAACACCAGTCCTGAGGTGTTCTAAGAAGGAGGGAGTGACCAATAATGCCAAATGACAGTGAGAGGCCAAGTTAAATGAGGACTGAGAACTGACCACAATGTTTGGGAACATGGAAGCTGTTGATGACTTCAAAAAAGTAGTTTTAGTGGAAGGATGGGGACTGCAGTAAGATAAGAGTGTCAGGTAAGGAAACGAACATCACTGCTCTTTAAAGATATTTTGCCATAAAGAGGAGAGCTATGTGGTAGGAGACAGAGGATCTACCCTCAAGGGGCAGAACTGTAATTTTTTTGTTTTTTGATTGGAGATTTTAGAGCATTTGTGTATGCTGCATTGGGAGGGAAACATTGATAATGCAGAAGAGAGGGATAGTCATTGTAAGATCAGAGTTCTAGAGCAGCTAAAAATGGTACTCCTGGAGGAATTAGTCCTAAACAAAGCCAGAGAGTTCATTGTCCATTACAGGAGAGAGGTTATTGATAATGACAAGGGCAAGAAGACAAGAAGGTCTTGACTGCTGCAGTGGGTGACTGACGCCGGGTGGAGGACAGGATCATTGGAAATGTGAATATGAAGGAACTGAGTGGAGGGTAAGCCAATGGACGAATCATCTTGGCACAATCTATGCTCCACGGGCAACAATCATTAGAAGTTCCTAAAGAGTGTTTTACACACACCCATGAATGAGAACAGAGTGCCTCTTGCCTTTGATCATAGCTACTCTGAACTCTTCCCATGCTGGCTACAGAGGCTCCTAACTTAGAGTTGGGACAGTTCTGCAGTCTGCTTCAAGACAATAAAGGGAAAGGTTTACCCTCTGCCGTATTACACTGTGCAAGTGCTGCATCTGAAGGCACTGCTCTCACTTTAAAATCACAGCGTGTTTCTTTGCGTCTTCAATTTCTTTCAACAGTCTTATGGTTTTCAGTGTACAGGTCTTTAACCTCCTAGATTAATTTTTTTCCTAGATATTTTATTCTTTTTTTGCAATTGTAAATGGGATTGTTTTCTTAATTTCTCTTTCTGCTTGTTCATCATTAGTGTATAGAAATGCAACAGATTTTTGTACATTGATTTTGTACCCTGCAACTTTACTGTATTCATTTGTTATTTCTAATATTTTTGTGTGGTATCTTTAGGGTTTTCTGCATATAAAATTATGTTATCTGCAAACAATGACAGTTTTACTTCTTCCTTTCCAATCTGAATGCCTTTAATTTCTTTTTCTTGCCTAATTGTTCTGGCTAAAACCTTTAATCCTATGTTGAATAAAAGTGGTGAGTAGACATCCTTGCCTTTTTCCTGATCTTAAAGGATAGTTTTAGATTTTCCACCATTGAGTATGATGTTAGCTATGGATTTGTCATTTATGGCCTTAACTATGTTGAGGTACATTCCTTCTATAGCCATTTTATTAAGTTTTTATCATAATGGGTGTTGAATATTGTCAAATGCCTTCTCTATACCTATTAAGATGATTTTAATCTTTTATTCTGTTGATGTGGTATATCACATGTGGATTATTTAAAAATTAAAAAATAAGAAAATGAACAAACCCAAACAAACAAAAACAAACACATAGATACAGAGAACAGAGTAGTGATTACCAGCGGGATAGAAGGGTGGGGAGAGGGCAAAATGTATATAGAGGGTCAACTGTATGGTGATGGATGGAAACTAAATTTTGGATGGTGAGCATACTATAGTGTATACAGAAGTTAAGATATCATGTTGTACACATGAAACTTCTATAATGTTACAAACCAATGTTACCTCAATTTAAAAAAATAGAAGAAAAAATAAAAAGAGACACAAATCACAGCACGTTTTCTCCCTGGGGGCTGTTATGCCAGAGAAGAGGCTTGGTCCAGGTGCTCTGACTACATTCCCCCTTCAAATTTCAGATCTTGTCACAGAATCCTGCTCATTGTGTCAGACTCTTTTTTTCTTATTATAAATTTTCTCTTTGGGTACCAGTTATTGGAATTATTTATGTTTCTCCTACCAAAAGAGTACCAGGCCCATGTAAATTAGTCATTGAAAATATATAATGGGTGACACCTGCAAGCTATATCTAAGTATCAGTTACAGCCCTGCTGGGAAAACCAAGGTGCCCATCTTACGAAATAATACAAATAAGTAGAAAACATGCAGGTCTTAGAACATAACGGTAGAGCCCAATGGTCAACATTGGAACAGGCTCTCATGCAATTTCACAGAGCATTGCTTGGTGTGGAGATTTCAACTTGCATAGCCTTGATTTTAAAAGTATCCTTTTGCAAAAAGAATATTCTCCTGTTCAACCAAAGGTCCTGTTTGGATGGGAAATATTTTACATGGAATGGTGAGAAAAATGGGGACACACCCTGGCCAGATAAAGTTATCTTCTGAATAATGAGTGACAGATACTACAGCTCAATCACTTTCCCAAGCAGGAGGCTGAATCCATACTCCTAAGCTCCTGGGGACAGCCAATTTGGGAAGGAAAGCAGGAGTTACCAAGAGGAAGGCAGTTGGTTCAGGTCTCCTAAAGATTTCTTGTCTCACTCAGGACTGCATTACAGGGAGAGAGGTTGATAATACATGACCTTGACTCATTGTTAGTATTGCTGATAAGTTTTATAAGGCAAATGATTAGAGATGTCAAGAAGGAGAAGATAAACATATTAGCAACTGATCTGAAGTTATAAATAGCATAATTTATGGATATTAAGATGTGTAATGGATATTGGGATGATTTTCAATATAATCTTCAATAATGAAATCAGAAATCATATAAAATTAAAGTCACAGCTAAAAAAAGGTCAGAATTAACTTTTCTTTTCCTTTTTGAGGCAATAATCTTAAGACTTTGGAGACAGAGAATCTAGGTATACATTTCAATGAATCTCAATTTATGAGACATTTTGCCTAAAGGGAAAAAATGTACCTGTTGGAAGTGTATCTTTTTTTTTTTTTTGCGGTACGCGGGCCTCTCACAGCTGTGGCCTCTCCCATTGCGGAGCACAGGCTCTGGACGCGCAGGCTCAGCGGCCATGGCTCACGGGCCCAGCCACACCGCGGCATGTGGGATCTTCCCGGACCGGGGCACGAACCCGTGTTCCCTGCATTGGCAGGCGGACTCTCAACCACTGCGCCACCAGGGAAGCCTGAAATACATCTTTTTTTTCTTTTCCTTTCAACAGGAAAAGTTCAGCTAGCTTGAGAAAGAGACGATTGGAAAGTCTACATTGCTTCTATAATTCACATCATGACATTTCACTGTCAGCTATTATTTCTAAACTATTAACTTTTATGAAAGCTTTTTGGACAATGATGTTGATGTTTAATAATATCGACTTCAAAAATATCATTGGATAAAGGACACAATTCTCATGGCAGTTCTTAAATTCTGAATATTTCCTTTTTTTTTTCAGAGGAAAATGTTGGGGCAATAGTTCAGCATCATCACGTTTTCTTTCACTAAGAAGCTTTTTTTTTTTTTTTCAGTATTAAACACCTTTAAGATCGATGCTGCCCTGAGAGCCTCGTAAGAAGATTTTCAAACTTCAGGTTAAGATGGCCCCTGCAGGTGGCTGCAGAACCATGGTGATGTACACAGTGCCTGGCACACAGTAGGTGCTCAAGAACCAGCTGCTGAAAGAGTTATAATAGCTGGAGCAGGTGCTTTATCCCAATTGAGACTTGATAGTGATTCAAATATTAGGCAGGAAAAGCCAAAGACAAAATCAACACAAAATATGCCTCTAACTGCATTAATTTTTTGGCTCTACATTTCCTTTCACAGTTTCTGCTCATAATGTTGTAAACAGTTCCAAAATTCCTAAGCCATGCCAGTTATTAATTTCTTGAGAAAATTCAATTTTATTTTATAAAAAAAAGCAAAAATTTCTCTAAATCTTGTTAGTAGAGTTATCTAAGTTTCACCTAACTAACAATATAAACTCAGGGATTTTTAAGGATATTAACTAGGAATACTTTTAAGGATACTCGGGCATTTCATGAACCATAAAAAGGAGTTGTTACACTCTAACATTTGAACTAATATTTTTCAAATATTAGTCCATTAAGATTTCATTTCTCTGATCTGATTTTTTTCCTGAGGCTTAAAAAAAAGATATATTTGTTTATGTAAAGGATCAATAGAAAAGTGATTCTCAGAAGGAAAATCATTAAATTCTTCTCCCCAGAGGTAGACAGAGCTCTACTCAATAAGGCATGAAGCAGTTTTATTTCTTATTAATAACTCCAGATAAACAATTCTTATTTTTGAATGTGTCTGTATCTCCAGGTTTAAGTTAAAATGCTCACATTCCTGTTGGCCACTGTCTCTCAAAGCACAAAACAGAATCTGGGTTTTTGTGCATCTTCATAGGGAAACCTCAGAGTATCCACTCGGGAGAGCTAATTCCTCTGCCTGTGATCATAAAAGAATCCCAAACTTCCAGGAGGTGTCAAGTCCAGGGGGCAGGGCAGGGACCACAGAACCATCCCTAACAGTTTTGGTGCAACACAGAGGAATTTCAAGGCACTGCCAAGCAGCATTCAAAAAAGAGCCAAATGTAACCAATCCTACTTGTAAAAATAAGGTCTGCTGGAGGCTGAGTGAGTGGTCTCTGTCTAACCAGGTCATCATTTCTGTTCCTTTTACCAATCTGTAATATTAACTCAAAAATTTGAAGAAATATCACCTGGAACTCATATAGCAACTTTCAATTTTCAAAAATATTTTTATTGATATCTTCCCAATGTGATCCTCAGAACCTATCTGTAAGAGATATTTTGTAAGTGGGATCACTGGTATACAGAAGCGTAGAGTAGCTGTCAGTGGAAATTGAGTGTCCAGGTGCCACTCAGATCTCATGATTCTGAACATCAAGCTCTGTGCATAGTTCACTGCTGCCCTTTTGCAGGGAAAGAATTTAGAATTCTCATCTTTGCTCTCATGACAGAGACATTGGAAAACACAGACTCACTAATTATCTACATCCTAGAGCAAAATTTGAGGTAATTGACACCATTTATTTTCATGGAGGAATTTAGTCAAGTAATTATGAAAATTATTTCAAAGAACAAATCTGTTGGCAATGATGGACTCTAATGAGCAAATATTAAGCTGCTACATTAGTTCTCCAAAATTAGTGCCCTTTCTCTTTCTTCTTTAAATGTAGCAATTTCTGTAAGAAGAATTAGATCTTATTAGTCCTTGACATCAAAAGCCACAGGGAACTAATTACATAAAGTTGAATGAATACCTAACTTTGTTGTGTGGAAGGCCTTGGCCAAGCTGATTCATGAAAAGCCCCTAAGTAGATATAAGTGGAAAACACCTGGACTCTACAGACAGAGAACTGTGTAACTGTGGCTGAAGATGGCCAGCTGTCCACAGAACCCTTTTCCTCTTCCTTCTGTGCTACTCACTAGAGGTGCAGGTAGCCACCTGACTTACTTCTAGCCTATAGAATCTAGAAATAGAAGTGATGGGCATCAGTTTCAGGCCTGGTCCATAAAAACGTTTCCAAGCCCTTTCCCATTTACCAGCTTGATGAAACAAGCACAATGGCTTAGAAGGCATGTGATGAAGACGACAAAGTTGCATAACAGTACAAGCCCAGAGCCCTGAATCACCACATGGACAAGAGCTGTCTACCAATCAGGAACACCAGTTTTGAAAGTTATGAAAGAACTAAACTTCTATCATGTTTGAGCTATTACACATGTAGGGGTCTGTTTGTGACAGTAGGTAGCATTAGCTTAACTAATGTGTGTAACACCAGCACATGCACAGAAAAGAGGAGTTTGCATTAGAATGGTTCAGCAAGATTTCAAGGCTTGGAATATGAATTGTTGGCATGCCATGATTGTGCTGAATAACAGAATTATTGTCTTGTGTGGAATCATAATCACATGAGTATCAGTGTGGCCCTTTCAGGAGGAGTGAAGCTTAAAGTCCAGTGTAGCCCTCCTTTCCGGTTCCCTGAGACTAGGAATATTCCTCTCCTGGAGCAGGGCATAGACCATCACCACCCCTCCACTCCCACAGCCCCACCGTGCATTCTCACGAGGAATGAAAGGAGGATCACGAGGCCGTGATCACTCAGATGAATCCATTGTCCATGCTCTTCTCATAACCCCTTGGTATATGAATAAGCTTGTGAGTAGGATTACTCGGTGCTGGTGATTTCTGCCATCAATAAACTGAGTCCCAGCCTTAGTCTTCTCTGATCATTTATATGTGCAACTGCTGTGTCTAGGAAGCAGAATTTATTGAATGGTAATCAAAAAGCAACTTATTTTTATCCTCATTGTACCTGTAAAAGTATACTATGGGGGCTCCTTTGTCCTCTTCCCCTGGATGAAAGTTGGGAAATACCATTTTTCTGGGTGTTATCATATAGAATATAAGTGCAATTCAGTCATTACTTTAAAATTCTATTAAAGATTCATGTTTGGTCCATTTCATTCTTCTGCAGGAAAGCCATCTGCAGGGGGAGAGTGGAACATTTCTCTTCCCCTTCCTTGTATTTAAAACTAGTTACAAGTATTTAGACTGAGAAAAATAAAAGGTCTGCAGATTTAATTATGTGGAAATATAATATCTAATAATCCAAAAGTATAAAATTAATATAACAAAAGTGAAAATGTCTAAACTTAGAGAAAAATTAAATTAAAAAATTTTCTCTGTTAATGGTTATAATCATTTCTTAGCTACTACGTGTTAGAAACTATTGAACATCAGCCAAATAATAACCTTGAATTCTAGACCTTAAATCCTAATTTCATCCAGAACACTGGTGTTTGTTCTTAGGAAGAAATCATATATTTTCTGACTGAATTATAATTCAGTGTGAGAATGTGTTACCTCAGGCAACCATATGAGATATTATTAAAAATGCAATTTATTCTACTACATAAAAAATAACTAAAGATGCTCCAAATCACAGAAATGATGTAACCAATGAACTGAAACATATTTCAAATCCATTAAATTTCAAAAGTATGTTCGTCCTACATCTAAACACAAACTAGCACTCAAGAAAGTCAATGCTGTTTATTAAAATCTAAATTTCATTATAAGAAGAAGTGTTTTGAAAACTGTTGATAATTGTTGAAGCTGGGTGAGGAGTGCATGGTGATTCATTATATATTCTCTCAATTTTTACGCATGTTTGAAAACTTACATAATAAAAAATTGGTTGTGACAATCATGAGAACTCATTCAAATAAAAAGATATTTATACTTGAGCCAATTTACTTAACTACTAGTAGGAAATCAGAGTGGCTCTTTGTCTGGAAGTCAATTTCCAAAAGGAAATAAGTAAAGAGGGTAAAAAATATGGAACAGAAATAGTTGCCAATCAAAGGGGCAGACCATTTCTAGGAAGTGCAGAAGGCTGGGTATCACTCCAACACTGGGTTCAGGTGTAGCATAAGAACCAGAAAAATCTGAAGTTATCACATTAAGTGTGCACCTTCATCAAGGTGAAAAACCTCAAAGGTACAAATTGATCTCCTGTGCCAATCTGAATTTAAACGGCCATTAGTGTTTCAACCACTCTGCAATGTATAACCACCTATAGAACTATGTATAACCAGAATCCTGACTTTTGTGATGAGTGCCTTGTTTCTTAATAATGTTACCATATATAGATTCATCCCTAAATGATATATTGCTTAGTTTTGTCTACTTCTGAACTTTATGTAAATGGAATAATATTATATGTATACTTTGTTGACTCGTTTCTTTCATTTAGAAAATCATTTGAGAGGTTCATCCATGTTCATGTGCTTAACAAGTGGTAGTTGTTCAGTTAATCAAAAAGCCAGTTTAAAATGAGTAGGTATACAAGGAATACATAGATTTTAAGCATTTCTACTTAAAATATACAAATACATGTTCATTTGCCAATCTTTTCATGTGGAGCTTTTTCGTTAAGCATGGATCAGAAGATCAAAGTTCTATATCATCTTTGAGCAAACCAATATTGTATCATCCTCAAGCTTCAGTTTCACTTTCTTTAATGTGGAGCAAAAAACGTTTAATGTGGCGTATGCAACTTAGGTTCCATAAAAAATAAAATCCAGGACTCTTCAAACATATTTCATTGGTTTGTTTATATCTAATGAAATATCACAATTTCAATGTCACACACATTTGGCACTTACAGGTTTGGTAACGATCACAACTTACACTTAGTAAGTGTATAACTCAGTTGGAAGTAGCAGAAGTACATGGGCTGGCCAGAGAGTAGCCTCATAGCCATGAGGCTAGCTCATATGCACTAAATATCAATTGGTATGATTTACAGAAGGAATGGAGAGTGGCAGTTAAGTTGGCCAAGTGGTTAATTCAAAGTTGGTTAAGGAAGCTTCTATTGTATTTCCAAACCCAAAGTGTTAACTGAATTATTCTCAGATTATCTGTATTCTCCAAACGTTAATTCATTCACTTTTCCAAAATGTTATTTAATTTTCAAAATTTTCATCTAATGCCCCTTCCCCAATATACCTGCCATTAATACCTATTGATTCTAAAGTATTGTGGAAGAATTCTGTTCCCATATTATATTTTTTCATAGAATAAACACACAGAGAATTAGCCAAAGTAAGTGTGTGTTTGTGTGTGAATGAGGGAGTATGTTATATTGGTGGGACAAAATTCAGGAGATATTTCAAGCATCATACATTTTTTTAAACCTCTGACTTCTTTCAAGAAATATCAGTGTTTCATGGTGGCTGATTGAGTTTTGATGTTCCTTTCTCTTTGTTTCTCAGGGATTAGGGATGAACTCACAAACTAATTTTAGCCAATATGGGATTATTTTATCACTAATTACAATTTTACATACCATGGTCAAGTACCATCATTTTAGGAAAAGAAACTGTTTTTCTCAAGGAATCAGAATAGATAACAGCTTAGAAAAAAATAAATACTAATCAAATTCTTTGACTTGGAATTAAGAATGAAAAGTTTTAAGTAAATTTCTGAGGTATATATATTAATTTTTCTTTGAAAGTAGAAACACACAGTAGGAAAAGTGAATGGTAGAGAGAGGTAAGCACCACCTCAATGTTCAGCACATCTTCCTTTCCTCAGTTTCCAAGTGCTCTCAAAATAGGGATAAAGTTAAGTCGGAGCTTTCTAAGAATCCCAAGAAGAGAGAGATGAGTAGCAACTCCTCTAAATGCCTGACTCCCAAAAAGGTCAAACTGACAAACTGTAGTAAAAACAATCTCCCTCCCCACAATATAATCCACAGGAAAAAAAAAAAAAAAAAAAAAGCTCTCGATATCATGCATGTATCACCTAAAATTATGCATTGTTAAAAGAGACAACTAAATTTGATGGAGGAAGCTCTGGAAAGTTCCACCGTGTGTGTTGGCTACCTTAGTAATTCCACCTCCCAGCCCAACAGAGAACATTTAGTGAGCCCAAAGAGAAGTATCAAAAGGTTTCTCTTTGACCTTGGACAGCACTTCTTTCCCT
>NW_006776799.1:503057-516937 GCF_000442215.2 Lipotes vexillifer
AGACTAAAGTATGACTTGACATTCAGTAGATTGTCCTCACAGTGAGGGGGCACTCATCTGCCTCTCCCACAGGTGGAAGGAGGAGTTAAGGAGATTGACTCAGGACTGTCAGGCTCTGTCATGATTGTTCCCAATCTTGAACACATACCCACAGGAGACTGAACAAAGTACATTCACCTGATCTCATAAGACATAATAAATTATACTAGATACAGTTAAAGAAATGACTGATGTTAACCTTTTCTTATTCCTTTAATATATTTTGGATATTTTGAAGTTGTCTTAAAAAATCTAGCAGGGTATTTGGGCCCCTATCCAGCACTCTGTTACTCCATTGTATGAAAAGGGACCCAGCACTGTGAGAAACACACATTTCCTCTTTTTAATAATCACTCAAACTGATTTTTTTTAAAAAAGAAAGAAAAACTATTAAATTATTTTAATTGTTTAGACTAGGAAAAGAGATCTATTGGCAGGAAGTAAGCAACACAATAGTCTTTCAAAACCCGCAGTATTTATGTAATAGCCAAATTTACCAAATCCCAAGTCAGGAGATGTGTTTTGATCGATATGAATATATTTATGCTAACATACCTGAACAAATAGATTCACAGAGGACAAAACTAAACAATCAAAAATTAGGACAAATAATTTTCAGAAATTTTCTAGAAAAGGTATCAGTGTGTTTGCAAATTTCACATTGATTTCCAAAATTTTTCAGGATCAGCCTTCAATAAAACTACATTTTAGTACATAACTTCAGTTCTCTCTGTAATTGCTAGGAGTCAGGCTCATAATAATAGCAAGATCTGTAGAATAACAGACCTGATTCCATATCTATTGATTGCTAACTAGCTCTTTTCATCTTGAGCAAGCCTCTTAAATACTCTGCTGCAATTCCTTCCATTTGTGAAATGAACAACAATAATTCCTATCTATAAAGTTAGAACGAGAATCAAACAAAATCTACAAAAATGATTTGAAAATGAATTATAGTTACACATATACAAAGTATTATTACTGCGCAGAAACCATTCTTTAAGGTAAGAGTCAGCTAAAGCCATCTCAGCTCAGGGTGTGGCACAGCTGAGATCCTGACTGCGTAAGTAGATCACCCATCACCATTTCCTTTTCTCCATTCTTTCCTAATAAAACAGATCTCTCTTTTCTGACTTCTTTCACAGCTTCTTAGGCAATCGCCAGATTCCAAACCCTTGTCCTGGCATTTTGACACATTCTTCTAAAATCCTCATTGATCCCTTTCAGTTTTATTCCACTTGAGAGAATCACACCTGCCTGATCTCTGACACTGGTCATATTGATAAGTAGGAGAGGCAGCTACAGGCTCTCTTCTTGCGCTTCTTGATCTACTTCTCATCCTTCTATTTTAACACTTACATTTTGTACTATAATTATTTACAAGTCCATCTCCTGGTCCTCAAGGACAGGGCTGTGTTTTAGTGATCAGAATGTCCCCAGGGCAGCAAACAAGACCTGGAATGTGCTATAGATTCTACAGATATTTATTGAAAACGTGAATGAAAAGATAATGGGTTAGGTTTGGTTTCTCGAGTATGAATGTAGAGATATTAATTACACAGTTGAAAGTATAGATCAGGATCACAGAGACGACGCACAGATACGGATGTAGGATTAATTTATATCACTGAGAAAGAATGTATACCGGGGGCGGGGGCAGGAAATGGACAAAGGTAAAGGAGGCAGGAAAAGAGAGCAAAAGCAGTCCCCAAACCAGGTGGAGAATCAGGAAAGAGTAGTTTTATATAAACTCAGAGAGGAAGATAGTCCAGATGGAGGAAGCTGTTAATGGCGTCAAGCAAAGCTGCTTCCTTCTCTATAAAATGTGGAATAAAACAAACAACAAACACATGAAAGAATGCTCAACATCATTAATCATTAGAGAAATGCAAATCAAAACTACAATGAGATATCATCTCACACCAGTCAGAATGGCCATCATCAAAAAATCTAGAAACAATAAATGCTGGAGAGGGTGTGGAGAAAAGGGAACACTCTTGCACTGCTGGTGGGAATGTGAATTGGTTCAGCCACTATGGAGAACAGTATGGAGGTTCCTTAAAAAACTACAAATAGAACTACCATATGACCCAGCAATCCCACTACTAGGTATATACCCTGAGGAAACCAGAATTCAGAAAGAGTCATGTACCAAAATGTTCATTGCAGCTCTATTTACAATAGCCCGGAGATGGAAACAACCTAAGTGCCCGCCGTCGGATGAATGGATAAAGAAGATGTGGCACATATATACAATGGAATATTACTCAGCCATAAAAAGAAACGAAATTGAGCTATTTGTAATGAGGTGGATAGATCTAGAGTCTGTCATACAGAGTGAAGTAAGTCAGAAAGAGAAGGACAAATACCGTATGCTAACACATATATATGGAATTTAAGAAAAAAAAATGTTATGAAGAACCTAGGGGTAAAACAGGAATAAAGACAGAGACCTACTGGAGAACAGACTTGAGGATATGGGGAGGGGGAAGGGTGAGGTGTGTTAGGGCGAGAGAGAGACATGGACATATATATACTAACAAACGTAAGGTAGATAGCCAGTGGGAAGCAGCCGCATGGCACAGGGAAACCGGCTCGGTTCTTTGTGGCTGTCTGGAGGGGTGGGATAGGGAGGGTGGGAGGGAGGGAGACAAAGAGGGAAGAGATATGGGAACATATATATATGTATAACTGACTCACTCTGTTATAAAGCAGAAACTAACACACCATTGTAAAGCAATTATACCCCAATAAAGATGTTAAAAAAAAAAAACACCTAATACCCAGGATTATGTTGAGGACTAAAAGGAATATGTGACAATTATTAAAACAATGCCAGGGACAAAATGGTGACTGAATAATTATTTCAAAATCAACTACAATGAAAATGGAAATGAGAAAATCTGGCTATTAGGAAGTAGATGGAGATGACCATTGTGAGAACAGCTTTATTAGAAAGGAGGGGATGGAAGCTAACTTTCTGTGGGGTAAGCAAAACAAATGAAGTGGGAAAATAGAAAGCAAAAAGATACTTTCCTTTTAAGGACTGTACTGATGAGAGAGACAGAGTGTTTGGTGGCCTCAGGGAGAGGCAGGCTTGAGGGGGAAATGTTTGGTTGTAGAGCATGAGAATTTTGAGCACGTATGTGGCACAATAGAGAGGAAGAAATATTAGACCAAGGGAGGACAGAAAAGAGGCTTTGACATAGCTGTACACTTAATGGAAAGTTAAGGGAAGTTACAAGAGTTCTCTCTTTTCCACAGGATGGGAGGTTTACTGATAACATTCAGGGTGGTTTTGGGGTTTAAGAGAAGTCGTTAAATGTGTGACGTGGCCATGATAAGACTGGGAAAGGAAGCTGTTGAGGGGTAAGTAAAAACAGATTATTAAACTACTTAATTTAACCTTAAATTAAATTTACCTTAAATTATTATTAGTGTCTGTCTGTTGCTGTCCGCCGCTCTGATCTTGCCCATCTGACCCCAAGTCTTGCCTGCCACCTGCAGGGTGAGCCCCTCATCACTGAGGGTCCCTTTGTCCTGCCTGGAAAGCCGGATGAGTCAGGTGATGATCTCTTATTGACCAAAAGTCACAATGGAGCCCTGGGCACTGATAGTTGGTTCATGTTGCCCACAGGACTGAACCAAGCAGATAAATTTCCAGAGGGTCAAGCCAAATGAAAGATAACATTACCTGGATTCAGTTCACGGAATAATTTTTTTAAAGGTCATTTTCATTTAAATGATATAAACTAACCCTAGTGTTTTGAATATGAAGCTCCCAGTCTCCCAGAGATGACCCAAGGACTCTGACTCAAGGCTTCACAAAGTCTTTTACAACTTTAATTACAGGAAAGTAATTTTCATGTGCTTTGCTGCCTCCAGGTCATTTCAGCTTTCAGTAAAAGCTCTGCCATGGGAGTCAGGGTCCCCAGCTCCACTACCCACCCCTCCCAATCAACTTCAATCAGGGACCCTTATGGAAGAGACTTCATCGAATCCTTGAATTATGAAATAAGATAGGTCTATAAAGTGAATATGACCTGTGAGGAGTAACGTCTCCATTCAGATAGCCAAAGGGTCCCAGGCTCCTTCTCAGGTGCATGCGGACTTTGGTACACTGCCACAAGCCCAGAGACTCAGCTTGCTTCCGTCGTCTTTAGCAGAGGCCAGCAACCACTCTGTCCCTTTGGTTTCTGGGCCCCCCACCATGGGTGGATGTAGAACCCGTACATTCTTCTCAACTCTTTCCACCTCCACCCCTTCTACCCACCCTTCTCATCCTTTCTTTGCCCGCACAATAGACAAGTGCCCTGGTATTCTTACATTTAAATGTGGAACTGCTTAACATTAAGGAAAGAGACGGGAGGTGATCAATATAACAAATGGGTACGTTACAAATTTTAAGGTACCTCACAAACTTTTTACAGGAAATATCCCTGACTCCCTGGGCAAGGTGGTAACTGGAAGCCTTTGGGTTTCAGCTCTGTTTTGACTCTCCCAAGGCTGCATGGATGCCTAATGTCACCCAGCTCGTGGGAAGACCAGGCCCTTGCCCTCAGGTCCATCAGGCTCCAAAGCCCAGGTCCACAACAGTTAAGTGACTCTGGTTCAAGCAGAGCTTGAAAACCTGCTGTGCCATGTTACCTTTATTTATGTGACAGGTATTATCTATATTTACTTGACAAGTATCTTGAGGATGGAAAACTTTTTATAACTTTCACATCTTTTTCTTCCCCCATATTACTTGTAAACATGGCTGATAGGAATCCACCTATATGCTGGTGTGGGTCTCCTAAGCACCGTCACATAAAAGGCACGTGGGTGCCTTCTGGCTTTGCAAGATGAGATCTTCCATTGTCAGAGCAGCTAAGGGTTGTACTAGAAAGCTGTAGAATATTCCCATGGGCCTTCACTTTCTCTAGGCCCGACTATGTGACCTATCTATATGAGAGTGGGCAGGAGTAGGGAGAGGCTGGCGGATGTTGTACCTTCCTCCCGTACCCAGAAGAACACTGGGTTGGCTCTTTGTATTCAGTTTCTGTTTGCTGCTGTTATAAATTACAGAAATGTGGTAGCTTGAAACGATCCAAATGTATTATCTTTAGATTAGAAGTTCAACATGTGTCTCACTGGGATAAAATTAGGATGTCAGCAGGGCAGAGTTCCTTTCTGGCGACTCTGGGCAAGATTCTGTTTCCTTGCCTTTTCCAGCTTCTAGAGGCTTCCCCTGCTCCTCGACTCATGGAACCTTCCTCCAGTTTTAAAGCCAGCAGGGCAGTGTCTTTAAATCTCTGATTCTTCCACATCCCTCCTCCACTTTTAAGAACCTTTGTGATTACACTGGCCCTACCTGGATAATCTAGGATAACCTCCCTTTTTTTTTTTTTTAAGACCAACTGATTAGCAACCTTAATTCTACCAGCAACCTTAATTCCCCTTTCCCATGTAAGATAAAATATTTACAGGTTCTGGGAACTAAGACAGAAATACCTTTGGAGACCATTTCTCTGCCTACAACACTTTTTTAGGAATCACACATGAAGAATAGGCCAACCATTCCAGGAAGGCCAGAGACAAAATTAGGTGGTCCATAAGGAAGCATTCTTGAAGCAGAAGCTTGAAGTCAAAACATTTCTCCTCTCTCTTCCTCTCCCCTCTGCTCCCCACCCATCCTTTCCTCCCCTCTCCCACATATGAGGCATTAAGGCAATATTCCAGCCACGAGTAGTCTTACAGCAGGCAGAAATCCAGAGAGAAGAAAATAGGTCATTCAGTTGGAGGTGTACAGAGCTGCGAACTGCCTACCTGAAACCAGGGTGGAGAATCTGGAGCTTTCGTCTTTTCTCATCTGTAAACTGGAGTTGCTGTTTGCCTCTCAGGTTTGCAGAAGGACCCAGCAACATAACAGATGTGATGCACTCAACACACAGTCCTGTCACGTTGTGGACTACCTCATGAGTGCGGGGATGTTACTGGTTTCAGATCTGTCCAAGGACCAAAAAAAAAAAAAGTTCTGTGAGACAGCAGCATTTAAATAGCTGGTTCATAAGCAATGAATTATAAAAGTTAATTAGTGACATTGGCCTAGGGCTTATTGGTTAAGAACATCTTTATTTTATTCAAGCAGATACAAAAAATAAGGTTTACTACCATTTAAGTAAAGTTCCCTGGCAAAGGAAATTTGCCTAATCTTTAGGAAAGGCTGCATATAGTGAAAATAGGTATTTATCATAATTCTTACTGGCAAGCACCTAAAATTAAATCCTGTGGAGTTAGTAATGATGTTAAAACCCATAATACTCTTCAATTATTAGAATATTTTACCTTTAGCAAATGCACTACAAGTTTCAAAACACTCAGTTTACACTGGTTCACTTTTAATGCATGCATAGTTCTTGCCCTAATCTCATTTCCAGTTGGCCTGTAAATTGATTTATTTATGCTACTTAGCCCTTGGGATTAATCAACTGTTGCAACTGTTTTGAATTTATCTAAGTAAATAGGGCTTTCCTGATACAATTAGTCCAGATCTTATGAAGTAATATAGGATTTAATATGAAAAATGCATGTCTTCCTAGGAAAAGTCAGACTTTCCACAGTATAGTCTAATCAACGTTAGCCTCCTGCCTCAGCCCATTTAGCATTTACAGTAGATGCATAATAGCAAACGATGCTACACCTCCTAATCAGATAAAAGTTCTACTTAATATCTGTGCTCACAGATTTAGGATTTTTGAAGACAGCATAAGAATTTGCTACTATATTGCTGAATCCACTTGACAGAATAGAATCCTGCAACAGGGATTTCACATACACTGAGCCATAAGCGAGTATCAGTTCCGCTAAACCAGCTTGTCACTGCTGGTTGTTGCCTCTCCCTGTGTGTAACTGATGGAATGGACTTCTCTCTGTAAGTCTCAGATCATCTGAGCTGGACCTGTAACACGTGCTCAGCTTTTGTTTCCTAACCCAGGAATGTTCCAGTGTCGTGATGCAACTCTCCTGCGCTCCACCCAGAACATTCTATGTGTATTCACAAAAGAGATACATGGAACATTTGGCACATGCTGTGGGATCAGTACCCTAGACTGGAGGGGAGGAGGGGAGTGGGAATGGAAATGCAGGGTCAAGGTTGCCTGCTTCCTGTTAGATCAGAATTCTTGGAGCTGTACCAGTGAGGGGGTGTTTTAAATCCATTTTGTTAGAAATTACTGACTTTATATTTAGGATCAAAACTGAAATTGGATTCGCTCCACTGCATGGAAAATGGGTACAATGCATTAGACGTTTCCATGGAAGGAGTGCCTTGGAACGCTTCCAATAGCTTCATACCCAGTCTTACAGAGCTGAATGCTAGAAAACGGTATGCATTACAGTGTAAAGCATTTATTTATGTATTTATTTATTTTTTAATTTTTGGCCACACCGCGTGGCATGTGGGATCTTAGTTCCCCTACCAGGGATCAAACCCACACCCCCTGCAATGGAAGCACAGTCTTAATCACTGGACCACCCAGGAAATCCCTTTTTAAAAACTTTTTAAAACAATGTAAAGCATTTAAATAATCATTTAAAATAACTTTTTGCATATGATCAACATGAATATTGAGTTTGTTAACAAACTATATATTTTATTTTTGAGATATTTAGTGAGGTGGATGGATCTAGAGTCTGTCATACAGAGTGAAGTAAGTCAGAAAGAGAAAAACAAATACCATACGCTAAAAATTATCTTAATTTTTAAAATTCGGAATAGCTTGTCATCCAGAAAACCTTGAGACAACATGATAGTGATGATTATTTCATCTCTTGCTCTGTTGCACTAATTGAATTCTTACACTCTATGTGTACATTATGAACACATGTACACACGTATGTATGTTCCACACACACATAGTTTCTTGTGTTAACACTTCCCTCAGCCTTAAGTTTGTCATATGGAGAAAATTACCCATTTTAAATAAAAGTAGGATGTGTAGGTAATTATTTTGAGATTTTCTTATCAGTGCCTGACAATTTTTGTAAACAATCTAAAAGATTACACCTAAAATACATTTATTTTTAATATAACAATTTGCCTCTAGCCAGTTCAGACTGAATTATTAACAATTTTTCCCTATCCTCTCCTATTTAAACTTACTTGATAATGAAATGTCATATTGTTGTCTTGTTTTTTTAAATTTTTTAATAACAACACAGGAAGGTGAGAATCCTATTGCAGAGAGTTTCAGAAAAACAGCTCAGGTCAATAAGTTGATACATATTTTCCTGGGACCTAATTTGAAAACTTGTAACAAACAGGGAAAGTAAGGCTAAGAGACACAAATGAGTCACCAGTGTTACCCAGAAACCCATGACAGGACCATGAAAGCACCTCTCGCCTCTGTGGTGCAGTCCTCCCCCCCTCTCAGCACTGCTGCCCTGTGCCCTTTGGTAGCTGATGAAATGGAAGAAGCTTCCTGTCCAAACCACATGTGGTTACAGTTCCCTGATCTCTATAGTAACAATGAAAAGATAGGAAAGCAAGCTGACTCCACTGCAAGTTAACTAAGACGTTAGAAATTCTTCTGAGCTGATTAATCATCCTTCTGCTAATTGAACCTCCCTGCCTTTAAGAAATTCTGTTTGCGCCACACTATAAAAGTGAGATCCCAGACAGCGATGTCTCTCGTAATGAAACAAAAAAATTACGGGGACACAAGGCAATCATGTAAAAGTTTACTATTTGTTAGTGTAAATTTGGAGTGGTGATGTTTGGTCAAATTCCCTGTCATATAAACAAGCAATTTGGGAAGAGCATTTATTTTCATCAAAATACTATTACATACAGGATCTGTTTACAATAAACTTAAAAAAACTGTCTAAGTTTGTTGGATAAAATATTGTTTGAAGTTGATGGAATTTCAGCTGGTGACTGATCATCATTTTGCTACACAGAGACTTGTTTTGGTAATAGCTTTACTGAGATATAATTCACATACCATACAATTCACCCATTTAAAGTCTACAATTCAATAGTTTTAGTATATTCACAGATGTGCAGCAATAACCACAGTCCGTTTTAGATAATTTTCATCACCCCAAAAGAAACTCCTGTACCCTTTATTTACCACTCTCACAATTGTCTCCCAACACCCCCTACCCCCAAACCCCAGCCCGAGCCAAGCATTAATCTACTTTCTGTCTCTATAAATTTGCCTATTGTGGGCATTTCATGTAAATCAAATAATATAATATTTGGTTGTTGGTGACTGTCTTCTTTCATTAGCATAATGTTTTCAAGGTTTATCCATGTTGTAACATGTATCAGTACTCCATTCTTTTTATGGCTAAATAATATTCCCCTGTATTTATATTCCACATTTTATTTAACCCTTCATCAGTTGATGGACATTTAGGTTGTTTCCACCTTTTGGCTATCATGAATAATGATTACAATGAACATTCTTATACAACTTTTTGTGTGGACATGTTTTTATTTCTCTTGGTTATATAACTAGGAATGGAATTGCTGAATCAAATAAGTGTTGTTTAACTTTGTGAGGAATGGCCAGAATATTTTTCAAAGTGGCTATAGCATTTTACACTACATGGAAATTTAATTTATCAGAATTTGACCCTGTCATTAGTTGCTGCTTCAGTGTTATGAATTGCCACTTAGTCTAACATGTATTAAGGCTACATGTCTGGTCACCTCAATTATCAAAACTCCAACAAATCAGAAATCAGATGAGAAGGTGTGTGTGTAGCAGGGAGGGATCCCTGAGGGGCCAAAACCAATACTAAATAGTCTACTCACTAAAATTCATATCTATATCTATCCCCAGAAAAATCCCATAAGTTCTCACTCTTAGTAAATTTACTCTTTGTTTGGGCTAGTTATAAAAGCTTCTTTTCCTGATTTCCTGAACTCTTAAATATTAGAAGAAGAAAATCAGAAAATTGGTGAGAGTTTCTGGAGACCAGATTATTGATGGCAGCAAGGAAAAACAGCTAAATATCTCATAGTGAGAAAAGGAACTGAACACAGAACCGTAAAGGAAAACCTAAGGCCTCTAAACACTGAGAACTGTTTAATTTCAGGGGAGATGTCCCTATAGACCTGTAATTACTCTAAGATGTCACTGCATTGTATCATTGGTGCAATTATTGATACTTAGATTTACAGTCTTCAGTAATCAAAAATGGATAAAATCATACCATTAATAAAATGTGGATGTTTTCAATAATGATTGGGAGGTTTACATCCAAAATGATGCAATTTTTGAAAGCTCACCTGCTAAAATCACAGACTCTCAGGGCTGGATGAGACCTTAATGATCGTCTCCTACTTAATGTGATGCCACAGAACAATCTAATAGGGGGATTACAAAGAGAACTGGTCGTAGGTTTGTAGGTCTGTGAACTTGAGCACAGAATAGTAAATTTGGATCTTACTTTCCTCATACATGAAGTTCTGGATCTGAAATGGATAATACACAAAGCTTCTTTTAGATTTTTTAGTCTAAAAAACTTATTTATTATTATTTATTTAACCTCATCCTCACAAGGAAGGCTCTATGAAGGATTAGGAATATTCTAATTTCCCAAAAGAAAAGAAGAAGATACTTAGAGAACCTGGAGAATGTTTCTGAACTCACAGACTCTTCATTTAGAAACAGTCATTCAGGAAGCATTAAATATCTAAGTGTCAAGCTTTGTGATAGGCTCTTGAGACAGAAAGATGAATGAATGAAGCCTAGTTCTTTCCCTCAAGGGTATGCAAACCATTTATCATGTAACTATCACTGTAGATGACAGAAGTTATACAGAGGTAATAAGGCTGACAGTAGATCTCATTTACTGGTCATTTACTATGGACTAGGAATTGCACTAAGTGCTTTATACACTTTCATAATTTAATTCTTATCACTTTGTGAGTCAGACACTATTACTATCCTCAGGCACAGAGAAGTCAGGTAAGTTGCCAAAGATCAAAGAGCTAGTGGTCTGGTTCTGATTCCAGAGGGAAAGCAATAGGAAGAGAACAATTAGATTTGGGGTGGGGGGTCAGCTGGACATTCAACACATTTAGTCCTTTTCTTTCCTAAGCCCTTCTGGCAGCATGTGATAAGGATGTATTCTACTATTGTGTAAAAGTTCAGTTTGCTGGTAATAGAAAATATGTTAGGTGTTTTAAGCAGAAAAGAATTTAATACAAGAAATTAGAAAATAATTTAATACAGGGAATAAGGTATTTACAAAATTGTTACAAGAGCTGAAGGATCAGGCTCTGGGCTGGGCCTTCAAGAATGATTCCCAGAACCGCACAATAGACGTGACCTGCCAAGAGAATTACAACTTCTGGGAGAGAATTCAAGAGTCAACTCCTGACTCCAGAATCACCCTTGGCTTAGCTGTGATCTGAGACCAAGAGACCCACCATTGCCACTGCTGGACCCAGAGTCACGCAAATCCTACTGAATCTGCACCCGCAAAATTAGTGTCTCACACACTGGGCCTCACTCCTCCATTAACTCAATTCTGAACATAAGTGTCATTTGAGAGCGTCCGATAGGCAGGACCAAAATCACATCTGGAATTCTCACTTCGAACCCATCTGGGATTTTTTATTTTTATTTTCAGCCTCTGCTTATTAGAAGGAAGTCGAATCAGATGTTTAGAAGAGCCAATCCAGCATATCCACCATAACCAAGAAAGAATTCCTGGACAAACTCCACAGCCCTTGACGGTATTTCTTCCAATATTTAAAAAATCCTTGTGGTTTCCTTCACTGTTCTTGATGGGTCTTCCCACATTTCAAAATGCATTTCTTTTTAAACATGCAGTATCATTACAACTTCAATTTTGTTTGTTGTTGTTGTTGTTTTGTTTCTATGTATAAATGGACAAGCAAGAAAGATTTTAAATAGAAGTATCTATTTGGTGGTTCATCCTCTAAATTTAACTTGAAAGTTACAGTATTTTTTTTTAAAAGAGTAAGTGTTTTCTAACGTTCTTTTTTTCCACACAAGCTGTCATTTTGTCCATAGAATTATTATTTGTATTTGAATTTAGCAAGCCACCTGAATATTTATGATGTTTGTGATGTTTATGAGGTCTGGGGAGAAACAAATGGAGGAAGTTCCAGGTTTCTTACGCTGCCTTTCTGTGTGGGACATTCCCACAGTGCTGACATTGTTTCCTAATCTATCCTCAGGACCCCCATTGCAATGCCCGATGTTACTGGGGTTACAAATTCCATCAGCAGTGCCCCCCCTTAGAGATCACTGGATATCACTAAGATCCTTCACTAATCAACCCATATTCTTGTCCTTTGACAATTTCACTTCCTTGACCCAACACACAAACACACATCTCTGTTAAGTAGAAAACTGAACTCACATACAAAAGGTAGATCTCTCACCTAGAGAAACCAGCCCACGGAGTTTCTGAATTGATATTTCAATAGTGCATGCAAAGGAAAGCTAGGTTTCCCCAAATCAAATGAAATCTTGATGAACTCCTATAATTTATTTCAGACTTTTAAATTTGTAATGGCATATCTTCAAAAACTATGAAAAGAAAAATATATTCTGTAGAAAACGTTAATGAAATAAGGCTTATGCATTGTCCCTAAAATTTGGAAAGAATATCATAATTCAAAGCAGAATACCTGAAAATGCTAATAGACAGTACACTTTTTAGCAATGTCTGCTTTACCTCTTATTTATTTAAACTGCTATTTTTTTTTTCCTGATTTTTAAAAACGTGTGTCATTTAAAGAAAATATCCTGGAGTACCCCTTACACCCAAACTCTGCTGTTATGTAGAAGGTAATGAGGCTGCAAATATGCTGTTTATCCATAGCCTATTTCCTGTTTTCCAGGTTTACAGGGCAATTTTAGGTACTTGTGCTTGCAGCCAGAGTCACTATATGCTTCTGATCTTTTCTAAATGTCAACTACCATAAAAGAAAATAAATAACAGGACAGTGTGCCATTTTCATCACTTTAAAAACCACTTAATCACTATCTTAAGTCCCAGGCTCTGGGTGCTGCTAAAAAAAATTTAGTGCCCTAAGAAACAGGCCAAGATCACATGCTAACCAAGTATTCCTATGACTGAACATACCATTAGGTACTTACGAACCTGGTTCTCTCCCCATTCTGAATGGGATTAAGATGCATAAATAAAATTGTGTGTGTGTGTGTGTGTGTGTCTGTGTGTGTGTGTGTCTGTGTGTGTGAATCTGTGCATGTATGTGTGTTTGGGGGGGCTATTTTTTACTTGGCCAATCTCATCCAGTAACAAAAAAAGATTTGTAATCCCTTTTGACAGCAAGACTAACCGGGAGACATGATGGGTTTCAGTCCTGGTCTCCTCTAACTTGACCTACGTAACCATGGGAAAGCTCCTGATGCCTGCGGGATCCACACTTTTTCACAGGTAAAAGAGGAGTTAAAATCAATGCTAAGATTCTATGTGTCTATAACTGAATATGATAGAACACCTTTAACTCAAAGTAGAGTATTTGAAAGGTCTCTTAGAGGAATCTACCGGAGCTGCAGGTTTAGCTATTATATGGTCCCTAACTGCTTGACTTGATGTTTTATACTTTCAGTCTTCTATAATGCTTTTTCAATTCAATAGGCTACAAATATTATAATTTGAAATCTACAAAAGAAAACATATTTGGAGAATAGTGTACAATTCTTACTAAATTCTATCTTGTTGCATTTTCTGAAATACCTAAAATAGCCATTAATAATCACAAGGGCTCCTTTCCTTATTATACTCATTTGGGTTTTTGAGAAACAAAGTAACTCACTGGGTTACCTCAGTCGTAATTTCCCTAC
>NW_006776799.1:516959-519018 GCF_000442215.2 Lipotes vexillifer
AGCTCGTTTTTCTTTCATAAACTGTATTCCTGGAAAAGCTTGGAAAATGTGTTCTATTATCATCTTGAAACCTCTTCCAAGTTATGCCTTCTTGATCAATTCAAGTAAAGTGTCCCTGACATTAGTTTAATTGTATCAACTATTTCCTATTTATAATTCTCCTAGAATTTAATCCTTTTTTTTAGGATGATCCAAAGACTTTTTTCTTTCATATAATCATGGTTTTAGCAGCAAACAACATACATTGTATACTAAAGAAACAACATACATTGTATACTAAACAGCATCATTTATTTTTAAGGAACATTTACATAATGTTGCCATATGGATATTGAAAACAAGATGGGTAATGTAAGCCTTTAATATTGCTTAAAATATATTATGAGCATAACTAAAGGAAATATTGAGCCAATTTGTCACAGTTGTTTATTCTAAAGTAAAGGGGAAAAAAGCCTTTGTTTTATAATAAACAGATGCCCATATCAGTGTTGTAATTTAAATTACTTTGGTACTCCTTTTACAGATAGCATAGTTTATTTGTTGTTACTTTATCAACTAGATATTTTTCAAAAGAGAAATTTTAATTGATAAATTCATTGAATTAATATTAAGATGTTTACAGTTGTGGACATGAACATAATACAATGATTTCCTATAACATATGGCTTATTCCAGAGTTGAGCAGATTCTTTCTCACAAGGGCTACATTCTCCTTTATGGTTATGGCCCACCTGAACTTCTAAGACATTCTGGATATTTATTTATCCAATATATATTTGCTGAGCATCTACTATGTGCCAGACATATTTGGAGATGCTAGAGAATCAATAAAAAGCAAATAAAAAGGCTGAAAATCATGCTTTCATGGAGGTATAGTTCTAATGGGGAATGCAAACAATCTGCAAAGTAAATAAGTAAAATTTATTGTATTTTAGAAAGTGACGAGTGTCTTAGGAAAAAAAAGAGGAGGAATATGAAATATCAGTGGAGGTAGCTATTATGAAATGAATGTTTGTGTTCCCGCCCCCCCCCCCAAATTCATATGTTGAAATCCTAACTCCCAATGTGGTGGTATTTGGAGGTAGGGCTTTTGGGAGGTAATTAAGTTTAATTGAGGTCATGAGGGTGGTGCCTTCATGATGGGATCAGTGCCCTTATAAGAAGAAGAGACAGGAAAGCTCCCTCTTGCCCTATGCACATACACCAAGGAAAGGTTATGTGAGCCCTCAGTGAGAAGGCAGGTTTCTACAAGCCAGGAAGAGGACCTCACCAGACACCAACCCTGCTGGCACCTTGATCTTGGACTTCCAGTCTCCAAAATTGTGAGAAATAAATTCCTGTTGTTTAAGCCACCCAGTCTATGGTATTTTGTTATGGCAGCCAGAGCCAACTAATAATGGCCAAGTTTGAAGTTTTAGGTAGAGTAGCCAGGGAAGTAAAGATGTGAAGGAAGTGAGGAAGGGAGCCATGTAGATACTGGAGGAGGAGCATTCCAGTCAAAGGGAAGAGCAAGTGCAAAGACCTTGAGGGAAAAAGAAGATGGAATGGAGGAGATAATAGGGAAGGCGGTGGAGTATGAGGACAGAAAAGTAACCATGAATGGTCTTGTAGCTCAGGGTAGCTATTTGCGTTTTTATTTTGGGTGAGATGGGAAACCACTGGAGGGGACTCAGCAGAGAAAGGAGAGACATAATCTGGTTTATGTTCTAATTATATACATTTTGCTGCTTTGTTGTGAATAGACTGCAGTAAACCAAGGTCAAAAGCAGGGAGACCAATTTGGATTCTATTATCATCATACAGATGTGAAATGACAGTGGCTTAAGCCAGGCTAATAGCATTTGGGATGGTAAGAAGTGGTGGGATTCTGAGTGTGTTTTGAAGGTAGAAATGACAAGATTTACTATCAGACTAGAATTGGTTTATGCAAAAGAGAAATTAAGGATGACACCAAGGTTTTTGGCTTGAGCAACTGAAAGAGTAAATTTGTCATTAAAGAGAGTTGGTTTTGTGGGAAAGAATACAGAAACAACCTGGGTCATGTGTTTCAAAGAGGAAA
>NW_006776799.1:519208-534014 GCF_000442215.2 Lipotes vexillifer
AAATACTTCTTTTATCCTTTCAGATGAAACCTGAGAAATGACTTTTGGCCCTGATAACTGTGATAAGAGCAGTTTCAGGGTAGTCGTAGAACAAAAACTAGATTTGAATATGTTCAGGAAAGTATAAAGGAGAGAAATTAAGGGTAGTGAGTATAGATTCCTCTTTCAAGGAGTTTTGCTGTATGGGCTTCCCTGGTGGCGCAATGGTTGGGAATCCGCCTGCCGATGCGGGGGACACGGGTTCGTGCCCCGGTCTGGGAAGATCCCACATGCCGCAGAGCGGCTGGGCCTATGAGCCATGGCTGCTAAGCCTGCATGTCTGGAGCCTGCGCTCCACAACGGGAGAGGCCATAACAGTGACAGGCCCGCGTACCGCAAAAAAAAGGATTCCAGCTAATAAATGCAAAGGGAATGAGGGAATGACAGAATTAGAAAATCACAATTTTGTAATCCTTAAGGAAATAATGGATCTATGCAATTGTCAACATGGATATAAAACAATTAGTGAGGAGTTGTTGGGGAACTTTATAATGGATGCATCACACTGACATCACCTGGACCCATCTGGATCTTATTTAAACAGAACAATCAGGCATTTTGCAACAGGAAGTATAGGGCATCCCTTACACAACACTCTGGTCAAAAACTTTTAACCAAGCCTATATATCTATCATTTTACAGTAAATATAAGGAAAAACAAGTTAAATAGCATATTGGAAAGCAAACAGCTGAATCTGTCTTGTGAGAAATTCTACACAAGAATATAAATGGGTATGAGTATAAAGGAGTATGTTTTTTCAATTAATGAATGACATTTAAAAAGAGGGAGAGGAGGAACTGTTACAGATTTTTAAAGAGAAGAAACTCAAAGGCATAATGAACCAAATGTAATATATAAAACTTAAGATCTTAAATCAAACAAACCTAAAATTCTAAACAGAAATTTTTGAGAAAATTGAGGAAATTTAAACATGGGCTGGGTGTTAGCTAATATTAATAGCTTTTATTCGAGTTATGTTTTATTACAAAGTCTTTATTTCTTAAGTATACATACCACAGTTTTAGGGAGTATATTATATTGTTTGGGGCTTACCTTAATAAACTCTGTCTCCACACTCAAATGAAAGTACTAGCTTTCCCAAATAAAAGTACAGGAGGAGACAGACAAAATTAGCAAAATGTTGACAATTGTTGAAACTGGGTGATTTAGTTAATTATACCATTCTCTCTTTACTCTTGTATGTTTAAAAATTTTTCCATAAAAGAATGTCCTTTTTTTTTTTTAACCCAGGAGAAATACAGAAGCAGTGAACATCATTGTTCATAAATCCTTGTGCTCATGTTTATTTATCCACTTAGAATAATTACTTAGTATAATTGCATTATTTCAAGTTTTGACATATATTTCTAATTTGTGTTCTGGAAAAATGTGTCAGTTTTTATACTCTCTCCAACAGTAAATGAAAAAGTCAATTTCCATTCTCTTGCCAATCTAAGTTTGATCAGTCTTTTAAAATCTTTTAAAATTTACTAGTCAGAATTGTGTTTATTTGAATTCATTACATTACTAATAAGGCGGAAAAATTATATAAAATTCACCGAACATTTTTAATTTTTTCTTTGGTGAATTGCCTGTTTATATCTTTTTACCTATATTTCTTTTCAGAAATTATCTATTCTCTTTTCAATTTTAACAGTTCTTTGTATACTTTAAACACTAGCTCTTTTTTCTATCACCTTGCAGATATTTCATGTTCATCAGCCTACGTGGTGTTTTTTTGAAAGTTTTCAATTTTTACATATTCAACGTTTTAAATCTTGGTTATATATCTTTCTGGCCTTTATTTCAGGCTAAGAAAGGTCTTTACCATTTCAATATTATAAAGTATGCCTTTAGCTTCTTCTAGTTTTTTAACAATTTTATCTTAATACTTAGTCTTTGTTCAGTCTGGAATTTATCTTTATATGGACTGTAGTAATCTAGCTTTATTTTTTTTAAATGGCTGGTTAATTATCCCAAAACTGTTTATTAAAGAATCTACCTTTTTTTTTTTTTTTACAAATTTTAATACCACTTTTACATATGCTTATTTCCCATATACACCTAGTTCTATTTCTTGTCTACATCACTGATCTATTAATTTATGCATGAAATTGACACTGTTTTAATTACTCCAGCTTTATAACATGTTCTAAAAGTCACTTTTCAGAACTTTCTCTTTTAATTTCTGATTATTCTCACATATTTTGTCTATATCAACATTGGAATAAACTTGTCATGGTTCAAAAACAAAATAAAGTTTCATTAGGATTGGTATTATTAGTGCATTACAATCAAAGATGGATTTAGAGAAACCGACTATTTTATACTAATGAGTCTTTTTATCCAATACTAATGATGCAAGATGAGTCCCCGTCTAGCTAAATATTCTATATATATCCCCAGTAGAGTCTTGAAGTTTCTTCATAGTTGTCCTTGATATTTCTTGCTAAGTTTATCCCTAGGTAATTTATACTTCATGTTGCTATTCTAGATGGCATCTTTTTCTTTTATATTTTTATATACAATAAACTATACTTAAAGTGTACAATTTTGAAAGTTTTCATATATGTATACAGCGGTGAAAGCAACACTACCATCAATACAGTGAACATATCCATCACCTCAGAAGTTTTCTTGTGCCTCCGTACTGCCCCCCTCCTCACTGTCCCCACATTTTGTCCCCAGGCAACCACTCATCTTAGTTTTTTTTTTCTTTCACTATAAATGAGTTTGCATTTTCTCAAACTTTATATATATGGAGTAACACAGTATATACTTATACTTTTTTGCCTAGTTTATTCCACTCAGCATCATTATCTTGAGATTCATCCATATTATGTGCATCAACATTTCGTTTGTTTTTTTGCTGAGTAGTTTTCTATCATATGGATATACCACAATATGTTTAGCCATTCATCTGCTGATGAACATTTGAGTTGTTTTTTAACTTGGCTGTTAAAAATAAAGCTGCTATAAACATTCTTATACAAGTCTTTGTATGAGCATGTGCTTTCATTTCTGTTGGAGAAATACCAAGGAATGGAATGGCTGGATTATATGGTAGGTGTATGTGTAATTTCTTAGGAAACTGCCAAACTGTTTTCCAATGTAATGTCGTTTTACATCCCTACCAGCAGGGTCTGAGTTCCTCCATACCCTCACTGATACTCACTTACTATGTCACTCTTTTTACATACAGCCATTTTAATAAGTATGTAATGGCATATCATAGTTTAAATTGCATTTCCCTATTCACTAATACTATTGAACACCTTTTCATGTACTTATTTGCCATCCATATGTCTTCTTTAGTGAAGTGTCTCTCTAATCTTTTTCACATTTTTCTTCAGTTGTTTATTATTGGAGTTTTGAGAGTTCTTTAGGTATTCTGGATGCAAGAATTTTTTTCAGGTATATGATTTACCAATATTCTCTCCCAGTCTGTGGCCTGTCTTTTCATTCTCTTTACACTGTCTTTGACGAACAGAGACTTTAAGTTTTGTTCATGTATAATTTATCAAATTATTATTTTATGGGTCATGCTTTTGATTTTCATATCTAAGAAATTTTTCCTAACCTAGTCATTTTCAATGAGAGCTTATTTTTCTCCCTAGGAGAAGTCTCCAGAGACTTCAGAAAGTCTGAAGACATTTTTGCTTTACACAAATGGGAAGGTACTACCAGCTTCTAATGAGTAGAGACCAGGGATGCTGCTAAACTTCCCAAAATGCAGAGGACAACCACTCACAACAAAGAATTATCTGGCCCCAAATGTCAATAGTACTGAGGTGTTTTCTTTTTATGGGTTTTATTATTTTGTGTTCTCATCTCTTATCAGATAACTACTGTGTTGTTGTCACTGCTGCTGTTATTGCTTTCCATCCCTACCTGAGCAACTGGAAGGTATTCAAGCAGTTTTCAGCTCCATTTGTAGTTACCTGCTCTCGAGGTGAAAACACTCTCTAAACGTTCTACATTGGAAACATATGCCTCTTGACAGTCATTACTTTTCAATGAAAACTCTTTGTTGTTATTTAACTGTCCCTGTGTCTGTCTTGTATTTACCATAATCAAAAAGCTGTAGTCTATGCTTATTCTGTTATTATTATAGTCTTTTGGACCGTGCATTGGAACTTTTCTTTCAACATCAGGATATGGTGGCAAAGCATCATCCAAGGGCATTTTACACATATTTCACAATGGGATAATCTTTATCTTATTTTACTTCCATCTGTTAAAATACAAACAACAGTTTTTCCTCACGAGTTTCAAGGGTCTTATTATTGCAAGGTGATTATGACTTGTCCTGAAATGAATAATAACCATCTTGGTCTATCTGTAGCCAGATATAAGGGTTACATTAAAAAGGAATATATTCTATGAGGTTGTTATCCTGACAAACACTTTTGTCAAGCATCTGCACTAAGATGAATATGGCTCCTAATATTATTTATCTTCAGAAACTTGTTTCAGTGGATCGATTTATTGTTTACTTAGAGGACGGAAATGATGGTCTGGATGAACACTCACATAGCTTTTGATTTCCAAAGAAACATTCTGCTTTTTAAGCAGACTACTAATTTCTTTTTTGTTTTTTAATACATCTTTATTGGAGTATAATTGCTTTACAGTGTTGTGTTAGTTTCTGCTGTACAACAAAGTGAAACAGCTATATGCATACATATATCCCCATATCCCCTCCCTCTTGAGCCTCCCTCCCACCTTCCCTATCCCACCCCTCTAGGTGGTCACAAAGCACCGAGCTGATCTCCCTGTGCTATGCAACACCTTCCCACTAGCTATCTATTTTACATTTGGTAGTGTATATATGTCAATGCTACTCTCTCACTACGTCCCAGCCTCCCCTCCCCTCTCTGTGTCCTCAAATCCATTCTCAACTTAGCAGACTACTAATTTCTTGGTTCAATTCTAAGTCAAAATCTAACTTTCAAAGAAGATTATGTGCTATTGGTGGACAGTAGGTCTATAAGCCCTTTAGGAAGCTTCAGCAATTGTCCTCAAAGCTCTCCAGAGGCTGAAGGAGAACAGAATATAGCAGAATATAAGATTTGTAAGTCAGTTCTTTGGTCAAAAAGAAGTTGAATAAATAAGCAAAGAAGTCTTTGAGAAAGGCTTCATTTGACAAAGTAGAAGTATCCATCTTCTCTCTCACTTATACTATGACTTAGAAAATACATTTATATTACAAGTCATTCCTTAGACAGTGTATCCAGATAAACAGATACCAGAGCTGGCTCTCTTTTTGCTTTACCAAGCTTTATTTCCCGAAGGCACATCAACAATGTGAACTAAATGGTATCATTCCACAATTCACTTCTCGGTGCTTAAGTCAGGGGGTGACACTCCTGAGTTTAGCCACCTTGAATAATAGGTTGGAAAATATATATATAAAGAGGAGTTGGAAGCTGATAAATAGACTCAATTCTTCTATTTCTCAGATGGATGAACTTAAAAACAAATCGGGCTAATCTGAGACTTCACTTGGGAGCTGTTAGTTCTAAGTTTAAGCTGCCACTGAATAATGTCTTGCCAAAAAATAAAGTCCTGCAGTCAATCCTTTACTGTATGTCTCATTCCAAGGCACTGCCTTCATGACTTCTGTGCTAAGTTGTCACTATGATTGAATTGTGAACCTGTTCTCTTTGACCTCTAGAAACTTTGAGACTTGTCTCAAAGATTTTTTAAGGTCAAGATTATATTGAGAGACATTATTCTATGTAGATAAATCCCACGGAAAGAAGGATAAAGTAATGAATTGTCAAGACATAAAAGATTATAGAAAGAAATATTAAATGTAGAAAGTGTTTTTTAAAAATGTGTGTGTATGAATGAGAATCTTCTTTAGAAAGCAAGCTTGCACTCTGAAGGAAGATAAAACTGAAAGGACTGCAGAACTTCCCCAAACAAGGGATTATTATAAACCCCCTTACATCATAAATGAAAACATACTTAAATCATTGATTAATATTTAAAAATTCTTAATTTAGGAAGGCAAAGTTATTATTTTTTTTTTCTGAGAAACTACCCCAGGGGTTGAAATTGCTCAATAAGAACATCTGTTCTGAAAGCTTTGAGTTCAGAAGTTAATAGCTAGTCAATATATTGTGTAACTTGTAGGGATGGAATAAATTAGGTCTTTAATAATAATTAATTTTCTCCAATATTAGTACACCATTAATATGGCATCTGGAATTCCCTTAAAATGTCATTGGAAATCCCCCGTATATATTTTTGCACCGTGAAAAAGTCAGGAAATTATTTTGAGGTTATCAAAGTGATGTAGTTACCAATATTGCTCATTCCAAAGCTAAGTTAAGAAATCCAAATTCCTTCCAATATATATAATATATGGTGGAAACAGGACTTTCTAGAATGATATTCCACTGGGTGGGACATATATAAAGAAGAATCTACAGTAAAAGGAAAGGGAAAAAGAAATGGGAAAAAGAAAAAAAATAAAAAGAAATGCTCAGACATGATCTAATGATATAAAGGACTTCATGATAAAGAAGATTTTAATACTAGAAAAGTTAGGAGATTTGGAATTGCATTTAGCTCTGCTGTTTCTATGCAACAGAAACTTGGGAAATTTACTGGCTCTCTCCAAACCTAAGTTTCTCCTTTCGTAAAATGGGTTTAACGTTACTTATCTTGATGCATTATTATGAAGATCAGGCAAAATAATGCAGTCAAAAATACTTTATAAGCTGCAAAGCAGCTGCTGTGGTTATTGTTCTTTTCGTTGTTGCCATTCTGTTGTTCACGTGGTTTGCATACAATTTATTAATTGTTCTCAAACAAGGCTGTGCATTAACATCCACAGTGGAACATCTTCAAGATTCACATACCTGGACTCCATCTGAGTGTTGAAGTTGGTCTCTAACATATCTATTTGAAAAAGGCTATCCAGACAATTCTGGTGTGCCGCCCTTAAGAACCAGGAGGTTTATACTCTACTCTCAGGCCTCGGACTTCCTGGTCCCTAGTATTTTAAAACCACCATGAACTAGACCACAAGCAGGCATCCTTTCTTACATGCCAAAAAACAAGAACAAAACAGTCTGGCACACATTTTCAGACTCCTTCTATGCCTATACCATGTACACACATGCACACATAGTATTTTACATAAAAAGTATCATACATCAATTTGGAAATCCACTCTTTTTTTTTTGCGGTACGCGGGCCTCTCACTGTTGTGGCCTCTCCCGTTGCGGAGCACAGGCTCCAGACGCGCAGGCTCAGCGGCCATGGCTCATGGGCCCAGCCGCTCTGCGGCATGTGGGATCTTCCCAGACCAGGGCACGAACCCGTGTCCCCTGCATCGGCAGGTGGACTCTCAACCACTGCGCCACCAGGGAAGCCCAGAAATCCACTCTTTTTACTCAACAATATATTATGGACACTTTTCTATGTCATATATATTTTTATGCACATAGTATAACAGTGGTATACTACTGAATATATTCAGTACTCTTAGAAGAAATTGCAATGATATAATACACTGAAATAAGAGAGCATCAAAACTGCAGGGTAATCCCAGACCTTCCCACGGCAGGAAATGACTGCACTAAGCCATCTGGGAAGGCCCTACATCATGAGCCAATATCCTGTCAGCTCATAGTTGTTCATGTCTCAAGTGTATGAGGCCCCAGGAAAAGGAAAATAGACACATGATTACCCTGCCTAACTCTAAACTCCCTTTTAGCCATCTGGCTTCTTCATCATTCCTGGTTTGACTTAATCACCCATCCTCAGGTTTTAATTGAAACTTCCATTGATACCACATGGTCTTTAAATTAGCTTCAGTTTTGGTTCCACACACGCAATGGATGTTCATAAATCCAGCTCAAATGAGTGGGTAGCATAATTTGAAGGTTCCACCAGGGATAGAGCTAAAAAGCCAGACCGATAAACATATCCATACTAAATATTCAGTAAAGACAACAGGGGAGTCAGAAGACACGAACACTCACACTCACACACATGAGAACAGGCTAAAATAAAGATTAGACCAAAGTCAATAAAAATCAAAAGTTTTTTGAAGAACATCACATGTTAAGGCTCATCACATTTAATAGGAAATAATCTCGAAAAAGGAATGAAAGAAAAATCTTGGATCCTGTGCTGTGTTTGAAGTTCTGAGTCAGTTATCAATCAACAAAGACATGTGGAATATATGGTTTCTGGTCCCATCATGACCCTTCCAACGTGAAAAAAGCAACACCCTCCTCCCCCAGCCACAGGGCCCAGTACTCAGCTTCATCTAGGCTTCCTTGAAACTAAAACTTTTAAATAAATTCCCAACATGTAAGACCTCTACTCTCAACCCTCCACAAATCATAATTTTCATGATACTGTGCACTTCCTTGCCCTAACCCAGGCTCTCTCTCTTATCCCATCTTTCATACCCTTCCAGGGACCCTATAAAATTGTTCCAGAATTCATTCGCTAATTCCTCTATGTCTTTGCCCTCTTCTCCAAATTTTCTATCCACCTTCTACTATATCCACAACCCAGCTCTTATCTTAAAAGTCTCTCAAGTTATCTCAAGAATAACATCACATTATTTTCTCACATCCCATATACCCTCAATCTAGAAAGCAGGACTGATGTTCTCTTGTTCTCCATTGCTACTTTTGGATCATAATCTCTTCCTTCTCCTGAAATGGAAAAGAAAGGAAAGGGAAGGGAAGGGAAGGGAAGGAAAAATACTCTTTGAGGCTTACATCATTCAATCACATCAAACTCTCCACTTCTTAAATGCTGTTATCTTCTGAAGTCAGGATCACTGTCTGCAGCTCACTAGGGAATTTGATTCCTGGTTTGTAATTGTCCCCACCAGCCCCAAGACACCATCCTTGTGTGTCATCCAAGTCTCCTTGGATCACCTGGCTCAATGCTTTGGCCTCTCAGTTCTTCAGTCTCTACACCTCCAATGAGCATGATCTCGCCTTGGACTTCTCTATGTCCAAAGCAATAATTCAAATATACCCTATTCTTTGACTATTAACTCTTATCCTCTCAGCTTGGTTTTTAAAAATTACTTCTGTTACAACAATCCTTTGACTTCATCATGGTCTCCAGTCTAATGCTCACTCTACTCCCCCCCCAATTTATCTCTGTCTTTCTTCTATATTTCCCTTCTGAGACCATTTAGAATACATGCTTCATTGTTTCAATAAGGCACTTGGCAATGCTATACATTTCATTGCCTTTCTGCTTTGTTCATTACTCCCCTCTAGGAAACCCCAAAACTGAATGTGTGTGACTCTCTGCTTTCCTGATGCCTACCTCTCAGCAGCTGAGTGCAGCCAGAGACAATCACACACTAGGCCAGATCAGCTCCACTGTAAACCCTCAATCACCAGCCTCAAATGGGATCTTCAGCACTGCCTAACAATCTCATCACCTTTCTCTGGTTCCGTTCGTTCACTCTTAAACTCACCTCAATGATTGTGTCACAAGTTTTCAGTTCTCCTCAAACCACTCTCCTCGTCTCTCAAACTCAGCAAATCACCTTTTCATAAAGAGGTAGGAACTTTACAAAGAACATAAAGACCATAAGGAAGGATTTGCTTCATTTCCTTGATACCAGACAAATGTCCATCTACATGTCCAATCATCTAGATTTCTTTTTTCCTGGGAAAATAAAAGAGCTGTCTCTTTTTCTAGCTCACTCTAAATTCTCTACCACCTGTGCGTTGGACTTGGTGCTTTCCTGCATGAGTTAAGAACGTTTTGCTACCTCTCTCTCCTGTATATTCCCTCCCAATCAATTGAACTTTTCCATTAGTTTTACATAAAGTTTCTGCCATTAAAAATGAAAAATCCGGGCTTCCCTGGTGGCGCAGTAGTTGAGAGTCCGCCTGCCGATGCAGGGGACGCGGGTTCGTGCCCCGGTCCGGAAAGATCCCACATGCCGCGGAGCGGCTGGGCCCGTGAGCCATGGCCGCTGAGCCTGTGCGTCCGGAGCCTGTGCTCCACAACGGGAGAGGCCACAGCAGTGAGAGGCCCGCGTACCGCAAAAAAAAAAAACCCACGAACATCAAATATTCCCCCAAACCTGGTCATTTTTCATTATTTTTAAGCTCAGGACATAGCACCACCACCCAAGCAATTGCTCAAACCAGAAACCTACATGTTTGTATTGACACCTCACTTTCTCTCTACGCTACATTCCAAATTCTCATCAATTTCTGTATTATGTCCTAAATATCCCTTAGCATTGCCCATTTTGTCCATCTACACCACTACTGCTCTAGTCCAGGCTGTCAGGAACCCTGACCTGAACATGTAGTTTCTCCGGCCCGCGTACCGCGCAAAAAAAAAAACCCACGAACATCAAATATTCCCCCAAACCTGGTCATTTTTCATTATTTTTAAGCTCAGGACATAGCACCACCACCCAAGCAATTGCTCAAACCAGAAACCTACATGTTTGTATTGACACCTCACTTTCTCTCTACGCTACATTCCAAATTCTCATCAATTTCTGTATTATGTCCTAAATATCCCTTAGCATTGCCCATTTTGTCCATCTACACCACTACTGCTCTAGTCCAGGCTGTCAGGAACCCTGACCTGAACATGTAGTTTCTCCATCTTTATTCCTCATCTACCCTCTCCTTACCCAGTTTCTGCCTCAGTTCACTACTCAATCGTCGTTGTTTTCAGGGAAGTCTTCCCTTATCTTCTCCGCAAAGTCAGTTCCTTCTATCCCCTATCTCGGCTCTCTTCACAATTGCATTTATAATTTGTTTGTGAAATTATGTGATTAATGTCTCTCTCCCCATGTTCAATGGTAAGTGACCTAAGGACAAGGACAAGTCTGTTTTCTGCCCATTGTTTTATCCCTGGATTTAGAACAGTCTTTAAGCACATAGCCAGCAGTCAGTAAATATTGGTTGAATCAGTGAACTGCCTGAAGAGGACTGAAACTCTCCTAACTCTGGTGCAGCACTGTTTTATCCAAGAGAATTATTTTATGAACCAAACAGCTCCCAGAGTCAGTTCTCAGTTCTATGATTCTATACCCTGTGATTCTATCCCTCCTCTCAGAAGCCGGCACTTCCCCTCTCTTTGCTTACCCATTTGAGAAACATCATCAATAGGGAAGATAAGTAAGGAAAGCAAGGAAAAGATCAATAAAAGGCATGCCCCTATTCTTCTATTAAAGACATAAAAGTTAATTTTACTGTGTACCTGGTTCAATGTCATCTCCTTAAATTGTATTCAGGTGCATCTCACAGGACAATAGAGGATATAGGCCTAAAATATGCTACAGACAAGTTGTTCCTCCATCCTAGGGGACAATTTAATGAAAACTCCCTGCATGGAAGAGCTTCATCTATTATTTTAGGAAACAATATGCTTGAAACAACTCAGCACTATTTGTCCTTATGATATGGTGTGGAACTCTCAGCTTTAATTGTTTATCTAACATATTTGCAAACTCACATCGCATGAATTTAAACTTTGTCCATCATCACTCCTACTTCACTCTATTATTGATGGGCATGGTCTGCTTTAGTCTAGTTAGCACATTATACTGGATGACGTTCCAAAAGAACAACTGTGCATTTTCTCTAAGCACACACGATGGATTACCGTCCCAATAGCTTTTTAGGCACGAATGTTGACTCTGGTAATTTAACCATGACCCTATCTCTGAATTTCATTATACAGCCCTTGAGCACTTTGGTAACGCAATAAGTCTCAATCAGCCAAAAAGCAGTAAAATGCTTAAACTATAACACTCCAATCTTGGAACCAGCCATTTCTAGCAGAAATTTCATAGAGAAGATCTTTAATTTAAAAAGAAAAAAAAGATAAAACTTCAGTAACAGTGGGTATAAATTGGTGAACTAGCACAACCCCAGACTGCTGCAACAGAGGTGGCATGTGAGAGAGATGCATGTAGCAACCTAACTTCTGTGCTGTGGTGGATGCTTTTTCATTTTAAATTTGAGCTACCAGCTAATCTTTAGGCAAAAGAAAAGCCCCAACCAGTATAAACCGGTACAGTCCTTCTGGGAAGAAGTTTAGCAGTATATGCATCTAGACACCTTGGATCTTAGTAGAGATGGAATTCAAACACTTGATTTTAATCATCACTGTAGTCATGATTCCAGTGCCTAAAATAAGTAAGCCAGATAAACTGCCCTTCTTTGTTACTGAATGGCAGTTTTCCTCTGGGTGTGCCAAATATAACAGCAATTGCATGCTCTGACCAAAAGATTTTATATCTATCCACTGCTCTTTTTTTTTTTTTTTTTTTAAATCTGCTTACTGTTTAGACACTGGATGAAGTTATGGCAGTGTTCTCTAGAGGAAATTGAGTTTGACAACTTTTTGAAAACCCCTAGAATAGGCAATTTCTAACTGGACTTTGAAAACTGAAACTATGTCTACCTTTTCAAATATAAAAAATATTAAAGTTAACAAACACGTTTGTTTCCTAGAAAAATTAACCCTTTCCCAAAGACCAGCAATGCTTAGCATTAATGAAAATTGCCATCACCTGTTATATCCTCTCTCCAAACAAAATCTAAATACTTATACAACTGGCAGGCTAATTGCTTAATAAACACACCCCAGCAACGCTGTCAGCTCTGGAGAAAAATTATTTCATTGACTACACCTAGTCCTAAGAGGAGAGAGGGACCCATGTGCCAAATCAAATGAAATGTGTACAATGGGAGCAAACCCATGGGCTCTGGTATTTTGGACAAAGAGGAGACTCAGAAGAGATTTTGGGGAATTGAGGGTAATTCTGAGACACAATTCAGAAGCAGGTATTCTGAGTTCTTTACACTCTGTAGTCTCCTGTCTCACTTTGAGAATCAACTGTACGGAGTTATCAGTCCCTTCTTTAGAAGATCCAACACAAAATATATAGTGTGACTCTGCTCCACATCTTTGAGGCTGGATTGCCTCCTAAGTCGGGATGTATGTTTGCTGATCAGTGGATCATTTAGTTTGCTAATTTTCTCTACGTTCAATTGAGTACTCATTACCTGCTTATGTAATGAAAATGTTTTCCCTTTTTTTCATGAAAGTGCTACTACAATATAACAGGGATATATTAACTTTGATGCATAGTCAAGCTAACTTTTAAAATTTGAAGAAATATTTGTGCAAAAGAAGGTATATTCTACATGCTAAGGGGACAGGGAGGAGGGTGATTATTATAAAGCGGTGATGAGGAAAGGATTTAGGGCTTTTCACAATTACCAGCTGATCAAGATGATAAAAGCTTGAATAGATCTAAACTTCCCTGCCCATATTTTTTTTGGGGGGGGGTAGGGGGGGTACTGGTGGTTGAAGACAACATCTTTTGCATACACCTTCTGACCGCTTTGAGAGGGTAGGGGTTCTAACCCAATTTTATAACCGTTCCTAGGTCAGAAATGAATCACTCAGTTAACCTCAAAATTCTATTACCTTTCATGAGATGGATGCAATAGTTAGGTGCCTCTTTTCTCTACCAATATTAGACAGCAAACTGCAACTTGACAGAGAAACTTCTCACTGGAAAATCTTAAGAATTAAATGGTTCATTTGTTACAAGATGTAAAATATATCGTCTGGGAAATATGCACAATAATCTTAGTGTGACTAATGTTAGAGCCACAGATGAAATCACCATTTGTGAATTCCATTGCTTCCAGAGAGGGGAAAAAAATCATTAATGGGATAGCAAGCGTTAGAAACTTTAGCCCTATAAAGGAGCATTTTACTAAAGCTTTCCTGCAAACATCTGGTTTAGATAGTATTTGGCTGGTCGTGCCCTGGGAAGGGGAGTGAAGTAAGCAATAGCTTATGTGATAGGATGTGAAGAGGACAAAAAAGAGCTTTTCCCATTAGGACAATATAGTGCCTAAAGTTCCCATCATTAATCATTCCTATGAGTAAAATGTTTTGTATATTATATATATATATTTTTTCAATTACTTATTTACACTGCATGTGTTTGTATTCACTATAATCCTAATAAATTTGCATTATAATTAATGGACCATCAGAAGATGCAAGTTATAATTTCATCACAAGTGACATAGGTAGTAAGACCCAGGTGGTCTTTCTCTTAGTATAGGACTAATAAAAAGCATATATTTTGTAGCCTGTCAGGCTGGGTTTGAATCATAACTTCACCCCTAACGTTCGGTCTTGGACCTCACATCCCTCATCTGTAAATAAGAACTTAAAAAACCTACTTAGAAGGCCATTCAAAGATTAAACAAAATAATCCACATCAAGACATAACATGTACAAATAAGTATTAAATGTTATAACATACAGGAAAACAATTCCATAAAAATCATGAATATTTCTGCTTCTCTAGTGCTTATAGCTAGGAATGTCATACATATTCAAGATAACAAAAACCACCTGCAAATAATTTTTAGGGTTTTTTTGTTGTTGTTTTATACCTTCTTCTAGGGAGGGCATGTCACCTCTCAACACCACAGCTTTCTCATCCATTAAATCAGATGTACGGATTAAGTGTGCAGATTTTTTTAATATTTGATTTTTTTAGTTGACGAGATACTGTTCATTCAAATGAAAATTTCCCAGAAGCTCAACTATTAAGAATAGATAAAATTGAAGCTGCTCTGTTTAAAGTTGGTGTTGGGTTGGTGGCAGAACTTACTACCTTATTTCTGTCAATAGTGTATGATCCTAAATACAAACTCAATGTTTTTTCAAAACCATATAGGGAAAGATCAAAGGCAACTG